>NW_013952722.1:584800-597113 GCF_001266775.1 Austrofundulus limnaeus | reverse complement strand
ACTCCTGAATGACGAAGTTCATGTCTAAAGTTCCCAGTGGGGACGAATTCAGGGGGTTCTTTACTTCCAGTTTTTTCTTGTCCCCAAGAAGGCAGGAGACCCGGTACCAGTACAACCGACTTCCTTTCGGTTACGCACTGAGACCACTGACATCCCGGCTGTTGCTGCAGAGAGCTTCTCCTCTGAGCACACAACCACTTCCCACTTGCGCACAATCCGAGCGAGTTACGTTCCAGGTGTGCTGTATAGGGGAGCGGATATCATGTCCAAGGGGGGTCCCCGGGGACGGGGACRGGGACTGGATCCTGCAACATGACCATAATTATGCGAATCTGGGACAGATTCGGTAAGGGAAGTGGACCTGTTGCCAGCAGAGAAATGCACATGCATCTCTGTTTCTCTCTGAGCTCACGAGACGACMCTCCTCTGGAGGGGACTCGTTGGCRCACCGTCCGTGCCCGGACATRCTGCTTATGCYTTCCACCTGTTCCTCTGATCYTACGTCTGCTGGATTGGATCAGACAGGACTGGAGGTGGGTTGTTCTGGTCGTTCTGAAGCACTTTGGTTCCTGGTCCTCTAGTCGTTGCTGTCAGACCTTCCGCTTCAGCTGCCTGGCAGGAGGACACTCTTCTGCAAGCAGGGGGGAGCGATCAGGAGTATTTTTCCCAGGCTGGATCAGCCACTGTGGGTCTGGCTGCTGAACGGGATTGTTTTAATAAACCTGGGTTTATCCGCTGATGTGGTACGCACCATTCAGTGTGGATGGTGTATGGAGATAAATGCAGACCCAGTCTCATGCCCTTTGTCCTGCATCTTGACCTTCTTGTAGAGGCTAATGGACAGAGATTTGGTTTTCAGCACTGTTAGAACATATGCTGCAGTGATTTCTTCCTGTCACAAGGGTTTTGGTGACAGGACGGTTTTTAACCATCCACTGGTTAAGCGATTCCTAAGGGGTGTGCGCAGGAACAGACCTGTCACACGCACCTTCGCTCCACAGTGGGGTTTTTTTTAACACTGATGTTTCACACCCTGACTAAAGCTCCTTTTGAGCCTTTGGATCAGATCTCTCTTAAGTTTTCTGTCTCAGAAGACAGCACTGTTGCTAGTTTTAACAGCAGCAAAGACAATCAGCCAGCTGTCAGCTTTGCCTGTTTCTTCATCCTGTCTCAGGATACGGGAGGACGGCAGCTCTGCGATCCTGTGTCCTAACCCAGTTTTTCAAACCTAAAAGTTTAACGAGCTCTTTTAGATCCAGAGTCATCTCTCTGGATGGCTTGCCCTCCTCCCCATAATTCTGAGGAGGAAGAAGCCTCACATCTGCTGTGTCCGGTGCGTGCGCTCTCATGTCATGTGATGCACACGGTTCAGATTAGACGCTCTCAGTGCCTGTTTGTTCTTTACAGAGAGCAGTCTGTGGGTCAACCTCTGTCCCCAGATAGACTGTCACATTGGTTCTGTGAGGCTWTCTCTCAGGTTTACACTTCACCTGGCCTGCAGCTTCCAGCTGTGCTGTCAGCTCATTCCATGAGGGGAATCTCCTCCTCCACTGCCTTATATAGTGGAATGTCAGTCAAGGACATTTGCTCTGCTGCGTCCTGGTCATCCACTTGTCTTTTCATCCATTTTTACCTGCGGGATGTTTCAGGCTCCTCTCTGACTCACTCTGTTCTCAGGACTTTGTCGGAGTAGAAGATGGGTTGCCAGATAGGGTGGACAAGCGACGGATTATGCGTGAAATGACTTCACACACAGCACTTGGTCCTTTTTCCCTCACTTCATTGGAATTATGTGATGGACTGGGGCTGACGCAGTTGTTCACTGTGCGGGTCGGCTGCTGTCGCGGCCCCTGCTTGTGTAACATCTGGGGTTCTTGGGCGGAAGCTTCACGAGTCTGTCTAGCTGGTGAGGCGCAGATCACATCGGGCTCCGCCTCTATACACATCAGCGATAGCCTTAGAGGGCGGAGCTTACACGAAATAGAATGTTGGTTACGTATTGTAACCCCAGATTCTATGAGTGTAAGCGCAGCCCTCTAAGAATCGGAGCCTCACCGGCTTCCGAAGCTGAAGAAAAAGTAAGCTTTCGGGAGACGTACATTGGTCCAACCGGCTTTTATAGGACCGAGGTGGGGCCCCACTGGACGGGGGCATGGACTATTGGTTTTTTAGAATGCGCGCGGGGCGCGGAGGGATACCCATCAGCAATAGCCTTAGAGGGCTGCGCTTCCACTCATAGAATCTGGGATTACAATACATACTGTAACCAACGTTATCTGGTGTTAGCTCCTCAGCTAATTTACTAAACAACATGTTTAATTGTTTGAGACTTACTCTGGGGGGATGGTGACCACAGATCCATTAGGCAGAGAAAAGAATTGAGCATCCTCTCCTAAAATAAAGGCCCGATACTTGACGGGCTGAGACGAAGGGYTTTTCAGACGCACCTGCAGAAACGACAAACCAACAGAATCAACACATTGACAAGAACAGACAGGAAACATTACAAAACATTTATTTTGTAAGAGTGTACCTGCTTGCTGACCGTACTGTGGAGGCCTCCTGACAGAGTCACGGTGTGTGAGGGCAGGTAGTGAGGCAGCACCTCATACAGGTGAACACACAAAACCAACATCTGCACTGGGTTGGAGTCAGACAGATCTGTGGACTGAACACAAAACACTCTCAGATCTGGTGTTTGCATATACCCAGGCTCAGTTCTGACAAGAACTGGAAACTGCTGGGACACCAGTGCCCCTGTTCACAGTGCTCCCTATTTACCTGTATGTCCATGTTGACACCAAGCGTGGTCAGAGCCTGAGCCACGATGAGATTGTTGTGAAGAATCTGCTCCAGGCTGCTAATGGTGGTGTAAAGTCTCCGGAAGTGGCTTTTTATCTACAGTGATCAGAAACACAGTTGGTATGAAGAACAATAGGGTCGATCTAACTGTAATGTTTGGACAATGTCTTCAGTAATAAAGTTAATACTGTCAAATCTAAATAACAAGGTGAGCACATGCTTTCAGTCACACTGCCAAACATCCAAAATTGTGCAAAGACACTCCCAGTGGTGGGCATGGTTCTGCTAATCAGCTAAAAGCTAATACCCAATTTTAACTTGTGTGGTGTTAGTTTTCATATATATATATTTTACTCAGTGATAGCTTCCACTAATTTTGACTAACAGCTGTTTTGTGTTAGCTTCTATTAAATTTGACTTGTTTAGCTGTTTAGTGTTAAATTTTGCTTAATTTTAGTTGCTTAGTGTTAGCTTTTGTTAATTTTTACTTGTTTAGCTGTTTAGTGATGTTTCCACTAATTTTGACTAACTTAGCTGTTTTGTGTTAGCTTCTATTAAATTTGACTTGTTTAGCTGTTTAGTGTTAAATTCTGCTTAATTTTACTTGCTTAGTGTTAGCTTTTGTTAATTTTTACTTGTTTAGCTGTTTTGTGTTAGCTTCTATTAAATTTGACTTGTTTAGCTGTTTAGTGTTAAATTCTGCTTAATTTTACTTGCTTAGTGTTAGCTTTTGTTAATTTTTACTTGTTTAGCTGTTTTGTGTTAGCTTCTATTAAATTTGACTTGTTTAGCTGTTTAGTGCTAGCTTCCACTAATTGTTGACTTATTTAGTGTTGGCTTCCACTAATTCTTACTTGTTTGCTGTTTAGTGTTAGCTTCTGATAATTTTTACTTCTTTAGTGTTAACTTCCATTAATATTGACTAATTTCCACAAATTTTTACTTGTTTAGAGTTGGCTTCTGCTCATTTGTACTTGGTTAGTATTAACTTCTACTAACTTTTATTAATTTAGTGTTCCTCTATATTTTATTTGTTTATCRTTAGCTTTCACTAATGTTTTCTCACGTTTAGCTGTTTACAGTTAGTGAAGATGTATTTTTAGTTTAGCAACACTAACTGTTTGGTTAGCTGTGCTCACCATCAGTAAATCCTAATTCATAAATCCCAGCTTCTCCTGCAGGTTTCACCTATCATCGTCACAGCAGGACCTCCCCAACCCTTTGTGGAGAGCCTGTTTTTAAAACTGAGACCCAGAAACAAAAGCCAGACCAGATAAGGGCAGTAGGCAGCAAGCAGAGCAGCGAGCACCAGTCCGTCTGCAAGGTCCAGGTCAAAGTTTACGATCCAGCGCGTTGCTGGGACTCCATCTGAAAAACAATCAGCAATATTCATTCATGTGTAATGGTGTTCATTCTGAGGCATTAAAAGAAACTGGTGGTTTTAAAAGGCTACAAGTTAGGAGTGATGTAATTTTAACACAACTGTTTATGTCTGTAATTGTACAGAGAATCAYGTTTGTTTGTATACCTTTCTTAGAACACATGTCTAACAGAAATATACAATATTTATAATAAAAAGTTTTTAAATTATTGAGAAATCTATAATACCGTCAGTGGTGAGCACAGCTTCATGTACATAAGGTGCATGGTTCACTGCAAATGTGGGGATAAACGTTTTTTTGACTTAAAGTTAGCAGAATTAAATTTAGAGGAAGATAATTGGTCCACTAACAGTTTTCAAAGTTACTGAAGACGTTAATCTGCTAGAAGAAAAATTAGTTAGATRTTAGCTGATTAGCAGGACCATGCTCACCACTGTTATCTTTGMCCTTCATAATATTTTTATGATCCTAATTATTCATGTTCACAATGTTTTTTAACTTACCATAAAGAATAATAAAGACAGAAGCATTTCCTACTTGATAAAACAGACTTATCTTGTCGTACCTGTGCCCCACACAGCTTCCCTCATCCTCTGGTAGTGCATGTTGAGCCACGACAGTAACCGCAGCTCATGAGGTGAGTAGAGGTTACTGACCAGGGACTGAGACCCACAGAATGAGAATCCATCTGTGACGCTTAAAGCTCCCGTTGACACACGACACAACACAACAACCTGTGTGTACACGGAGTGGGATTAAACGTTGTGATGACAGATTAACATGTTCATGAATCTAACAGGGGTCAGAGTTTCACCTTGTAAATCTGTAGAAGCACGTCAGTCCAGGACCGTCTGCTCAGAGACTCATAGTCAGAACTGTTCAAGTTGAGCTCACTCTCTGTGTTTGACTGAGAGAGAGACGAGCACACAAAGAAACCAACATTTATAACAATGTTTTCATTTAATCCCACAGATCCAAAGTGTTGAAGTAAATCCTTACCTGCAGAGAGCACCAGTGTTGAAACTCCAGGACATCTAGTAAGTACTCTGGTCTGATGTGACACAGACTGGCTCCCTGAACCCTGAAAGAAGACAAAACAACAAATAATTGAGCTGTTTTTCTGAGCTAGAGACTCACTGCAACTTCATTCACAACCTACAGCTCTTCAGTGATACATCACATATTCACCCTTAGTAAAATCATTATTTAATATTATAAGTACATTTGTATTTGTTCTGGTGAGTATTTGTAGTTTGATTTATGTGGTGCTGGCCCATGCAAAGACCACCTCTGGCAAACTACATCTGGGTCACCAAAGAGCCGTCATTCTTTGCTGTATCTGAGCCAAGTGTCTGAGTGATTAGTGCATTATGTGGGCCAGTTCTGGGCCAGGTGAGTTTTGCTATGCAGAGTGTTTCTGTTGTTGTTAATGTTACAAAGTTATAAATCCCACCTGAGAAAATCCAGCATGGCTTTGTGTTGTTGAAGCAGCTGATTGGTTCTCTGGTCTACATCAGTGGAAAAGGTCTGACAGAGACCAACACCAGGGATCTGTCTGCCTGTCAGATAATGCAGCATATCCACTACAGACCTACATCACATAAAACATGTTAGACACAGCAGATGAACAAGTGTCATCCCTCAATAGTTCCCTACATTAAGACTTACCTGGTATCTTTGTCAAAAATCACACCATAAGTTCGACTTTTGCTGTACTTTGTTTGACTTTTTGACACGACTCTGCATGGAGACAGATAATTAAAGTCCTTATTAATAATAAGTTTTATGAAACAGCAGGATCTGAAGAAAAATAATAAGAATCTGTCCCACCTTCTGAGAGTGTGTGGTATAGAAATGGGGTGTGGACCACTTGGCCATCCAAACAGGCTAAACCACCTCTCCACAGCTAATAACACACTCTGGTAATACTGTCCTGCCTCGGTGCTGGCAGCAGGGAATTCTGGGATGCTGAGTCTGGCTGGAGTGTCTCTGTTGTGAGACGTGTCCCTGCTGGACTCTTCACTCTCACTGTCACTGTATGAGAAGGACTCTGAACAGGAAATATGGATAACAAATGTTAGTACATGTAAAAGAGCACTAAATGAGTGAGACACAAATCACTGAATGCAAATACAGTTCCACCAGGGCTGGTTAAAGGTAGCCACCATCATCATTTATATTAGACTGTTCTGTGGTCAGATTTATCAAAGTTTTTAACCATCTGTCCTAACTACATTGCTCTGGGGGCCGCGATTACTCAAAGCCAACAGATCGAGTAAAGGGGTCTCTGCAGTAGGTTTTGTCCTGTGGGCGGAGACGGCCCTGCTCGTGATTGGCGGAGGTTTTGATGTGGGTGGAGATGGCCCAAGAGACGTGATTGGTCGGATTGACGGAGGGTTTTGAGGAGGCTGGAGGCAGCGGGGAGTAACTTGATCGAGTCAGGAAGGAAGCAACATGTTTTTCAAGATTAATTTTAGTCATAACTTGAGAAAGGAAAGCGCTAGCTGCACGAAATTTGAACGTCATACATGTGAAAGGATGTGTAACAATATGGCTTAGTTAAAACATCCCTAACAAGCCTGTAAAACGATTGATAAAAATCAATATTTTTTAGTATTTTTTTTTAGACCTTAGTAGGTCCGGTCTTTGGTCACCAAAAGACCTACTGGTCCTGACATGGTAGGTGTTTATACCAGAAAATGTCTTTAAAAGTAAAAAAAAAAAAAAACAGGTACAGTATAACTAGTATTCTGACCTGAGTTCCTGTATGTTGAGCTGTTGTAATCAAATGATGATGATGATGATGATGAAGCAGTCAGGCCAGATTCAGTCACGTGTGACGTGAGACAGTACTGAAGAACCGCCTCCTCAGCTGTGGCCCCTTCAGAACACGGTTAGAACATGAGAAACCACAGCACAGAGTCCTTAAATCCCACATCGGGTCATGGGTTTTCCTGGTGCGGTACCTGTCTTTACAACTATTTGTTGATCCGATGGGTGCAGGGCCATGTAGGGCCAGACGGTCAACAGACAGTTCTCAGCAACAGCACACAACTTTATCAGGAATCTGCCAGGTAAACAGAAGTAAAAAAATAAAAAAATAAAAAAACTAGGTGTTATTATAACACTAGTTTTAACAAGTCTACAGTTGAGAACATTGGATAAAACATAAACAGAAAAACCTGTGAGCAGAGGAATCAATTTACTGGCAAATAATTCTTTAACAACCTTCATCCATGTGATACTGGACCACTGTTACTTAAAGGCACAGYGTGTAGGATTTGTTGTTTTCAGCGACATCTAGTGGTTGAGTGGTTGAATCATCCTCCCTGGTCCTCCCCCCACCCCCACCCCCCGCTTCCAAACACAAAGGAGTTGCTACGGTGTCTCTCAGGTGTCAAAAACCTTTGATAATTCCAACCGCGATGTCTACCAGCAGCTTCAGGGCTAGTGATGTTTCAAGTGGTAAGATTATGAGCTTTAATAAGTAAAATTATACCAGCTATGTTTACATGCACAAAATGTTTTAATCGGATTGAAATGTATTCACATTAAATAATCCGAATGTACTGTTTACATGGACACAATCCGATCATGAAAAGTGTTTACATGCACCGGAGTTTTATTCAGAACAAAAGTGCAGACATGCGCAGTGTTGTAAATGTTCAGCTCTACTGTGGAATGGCACTTTTTCCCTGTGCCATTCCACATTATTACAAATACCTTCATTTCTGGACATTTATGGTTTGATTTCTTTGTATGTATGGATCACTTGGGTTGTTACCAACATCTGGTGAAAATTTCACGTCATTAGCACCTTTAGTAATATATTTACTGAGAAAAATGTTGACGTGTTCAATACTTATTTTACCCGCTGTGTATTATACAGCTGATATTTATGATGGGGTTTGGAGGAAAAATATCAAAACTTAAAAAGAGACACACCTTTGCTACCCTTTTGTTTAAATAAATATACCTCTTTTAGTGTTACATAAGGGATACAAGCTATCAATTAATGAATTATAGTTGATTGATCTTATCGATCATCTAACGATTAATTGATAAGTGGCCATTTTCTTAAAAACCTGAGTTTTCTCTTGAATCAAGAGGGTTTTTCCACAACAGGACTACATATTTTAATAATTTACTGAATTTAAAAAAGGAGCCCATCATTGTAATTTAACATTTAATTTACCCAGCTGTGTTACATAGCGCAGTGTTTTTCAACCCTGCATGTTTTAGAGCAAGGGTGCCCAACCAGTCGATCGCGATCGACCGGTAGCTCGTCGGCTGGTTCCCTGTAGCTCACGGAGCGCAATCTTCCTCTAACAGCTGAGAGCCRGCTCGTCAGCTGAGAGCAACAGTTACGCTCCGGCCCGGGACTCATGTCCGCTCGCTGAGCTCTCCGGCAGAAGCGGTGGAGGTGGGAGGAGTTTACATTCCAGCCTTGAATACRCGCCCTCCCCAGCACAGCTGATGAGCCGGCTCGTCAGCTCCGCTCACAGATGTAGTCTCGCGAGTTTTGGGTGCGGTGAAACAGCACACCGAACACGGTCTCGCSAGACTTTAGGGTCACGTGTTCACAACAAAGCAGCGAGGCGGGAAAAAAATGAACAAAACACAGCTAACAAGCAAATAAAAACTTATTTTCACTTGGAGTGGGAAGAGGACTCATATGTAATTCGAGCRCTGCCTTGGCTTGTCCAAAAAGGATAACGTGGAACTGCATTTTTTTTTCAAAACAATGCACAGATGCTACGAGATGGATTCCCCCTCCTAAGCTAAGGTAAGGCTGCTAATGCAGCCCCGTACCTGCCTCAACACAAAAAACACTGCGGAAAACATCTTTCAGCGATGACGAATTTATGAAAGAAGCGTTTGATGCTGCAGACGTGCTTTTCCGTGATTTTAAAAATAAAAGTGGCTGCTATAAGACGTGCAGCTGTGCACCAGGATGRATGGATGTGTCCAAATTCGTGTTTCAGCTGAACTGCTCTGGTGTTGAAAATGAGGTTTTGACTCTGCAAAATGACATTTGGATCAAATCCAGAGCAACAAGTCGCATGGATGCAGAGTTCTGGAGTCAGCTTTCTCTCACATGAAAATCAAGTCCAAGAACAGATCCACAAAGATTGGTGATCATCTGGAGACCTGCTTACACCTCATACTGCCCACCTATGAGACCCTGGGCAGTGTCAGAAGTCCCACTAAGGTAGAGATCCATTTATTTTTAAATAGCTTCTTGCATAAAAATTTGTCTCCTCTAGACTTGTCACAATGGGTTTGTATGTTGTTTTTATTACATTTTAGACCAGACTAGTGTCTTATACACTGACTGGCACCTTTGTGTTATTTATTTGTTTTGCAGTTGTTTTCTCTACCTAACGTGGCTGTGTGTGTGTGTCTTGTCTCATAGGTGGTGAACAGGTGGAACTCTTTGAATGGTCTGGAGCTGGCAGTCTGGACCAGTGAGGGCCAGTACCTACAGATGACACCATCCTGCATGCTGCACAGAGATGGAGGTTTGAAATAGTTGTTGGAGATTTGTGAATCTGCACCATCGTAAGTCACTTTTTGTAATAGTATAAACAAGAGAGTTTTATATTGTGTACTTTGACTTTAGTTTTATGTTTTGTTTTTCCTCCCCTGTATGGAGAGAAGCGAGGAGAGTTCTTTGAATAAACGGAGATGAGTTCCCGTGCTCCAAAGTTATTTAAGTCTGTGTTCTCAGTGTCCAGGTTTTCAGCCCTCATAGCTCTCATGTTACAGGGAGTACTAATAGAAGGAGGTAAAAAAAATTGATCCTTTTTGTTCCGAGCATCACTTTTCTGTTTCTCTGTCAGGAGTTAAATAAGGATTTTATCTTTTCTTTTTTTTGTAGGTAAATATAAGTTTAAGTAGATAGTTTTGTTTGACAATACTTTAAATTAAATAAAACTAGCAACACATTACGTTCTGTTTAATTTAAAGAAGTGAGGAGTAGGGAGACGAAAAATTATGTTTTTTTGGTACTGAGACTGGACGAGTAGATCTCAGCAAACTGCCGACTTCAAAAGTAGCTCTTGGTTCAAAAAAGGTAGAGCACCCCTGTTTTAGAGGTTTCCCTAGTTTCAGACACCTGATTCAGATGACTGCAGCTCAACAAAAGCCTGTTAATTAGTTATCAGTTGAAATCAGCTGTGTTGAAGCAGGGACACATCTAAAACATGCAGGGCAGTGTACCTTGAGGACCAGGGTTGAAAAACACTGACATAGTGACTGAATTTACAAATAACTGTTGATTTCTCACATATTAAACTTGGACATATTTTCTATAAAATATAACAAAACATAAATCTACAGTATAGGCCGTTGAATGGAAAAAAAACTGATGAAAAATAAAATGATTTTTAGATGTAAAACTTATTAATTTATTATTATTATTAGGCCCAATAAGCACGGTTCTGAAGCAGGTCTCCTCCTTCCTCCTTCCCTACTGAGTCAGACCTCAGAGCTGCTCGCGTCTTTTCCCCCTTAGTTCTGTAGTTTTTGACTGCTTGAAAAATAACTTTGGGCTTTGGTCACATAAAGATCGGAGGGTTTTTATTTTTTGGCTGGAGAGAAGGATGAAGCTGACGGTGGACTGAGGCGTTTATTTCCACGGGACGTGTTTCCTGCTCGCGACACAAAGTGCGTCAAACAAGAACGTCTTTTTTATTAAGATAAAGGGAGGGGTGGGGTACACTATTTACCATAACTCTGGTTCTACTTCACCTAACAACACAACTTAAAAACTGGTTTTATAGATTTTTGAAGTCTCTACTTTCAGCTCGAATTGAAACAGAGTCTCAGAGAAGGCGCAGCTCTCCTGTTAGAGCGGTTTAAATGGACCATGTGATGCAGGGCAGACGATATCAGTTAATTGATTGAAACATTTTTTTAATCTAACAAACCATTATTTGATGCATCTTTAGTTAAAATTGTTACATTCCAACAACTAAAGAAACAAACAGCCAGTTATAACAAACATGCTGTGCACTCCCACACAGCGGTGAACAATCAACTCTTTGCACAACACCTGACTCAGTTCTCTCAGTAAACACACACCTGTTGGTCRGATGTTGTTTCTCAGGTCACTGTGATTAAAGCCATGCCTGCCTCTCTGCCCCGGCTCCACCTGTCTGCTACTGTTCAGCTAACATTAGCATCCATCTGCGAGGCTCTCTCAGGTGCAGGAATCAATAAACATCTTTCTGCTGGTTTTTAAAAATCTGCCTGCTTCAATATTGTTTCCAGTTCTTTTTCAGACTCGTTCTAACAAAGAAATTCRTTTTATTTTGAGCACCGCTCCAACCTCTGCTAGATCTGAATCAAAGTTTAGCCGATATCCAAGTCCCGACTCCATCTGATTTCTGATTGGCTAGTAGGCCTGTCTAGTGTGTTTAAAGTGAAAGCTGCTCCTCTGATAGGTCCAGAGAAATGTCTGTTAAATATTTGGCTGGGCAGGTCTGATTTTTAATTTCTCCTCCTCCAGGAGGTAAGCCTGAAATCCGGCACGATGCTGGAATACTATCAGCCCTGCATCATCACTAAAAAGCTGCCTCTGACTCTGTTCTCTGTTATGTTTCCCTTTTGTTTGTGCCAGATTACRGCGAGCTGCAGCTCTGGCAGATGGTGTCAGATCACCATCAAAACTGAATGAATTTTACTTTGTGAGAAACCCAACATGCCTGAAAATTTAATGACAATATGTTCAGAAGTTTTTATGTAATCTTGTGAGACAAACAAGCAAACCAACACTACTAAAAACACAAGCTGCTTCTAAAGTTACTAGGGCTGCAACTAACGATTATTTTAATAATCGATTAATCTGTTGATTATTTTTTTGATTAATCGATTAATCGGCCAAATCCTTAAAACGCTTAATTACATGAATATGAGTAGATATAAATTAAGTTATGAGTAGATATAAATTAAGTTAACTCCTTAAAGTTGCAAGTTATTGATAATGAATTAATCTGAAGTTGATTTATCTTATAGATTGATTAACAATTAATTAAGCAGCCATTTTTAAAGAGTTTTCTCTTGAATCAAGAGGGTCTTCTCATAAAATGAAGGATTTTTTTTATAATCTCCTGAATTAAAAAAAC
>NW_013952722.1:578156-584369 GCF_001266775.1 Austrofundulus limnaeus | reverse complement strand
CAATTCTTTACTTTATTCATTCAATTCTTTACTTTACAGATATTGCACAGGTTTCTCTTTCATTTTCTTAAAATGATCCCACACTTTGAGCTCTGTTGTCAGGTAGCCATGATACCAGAGCCTGTCTGTATAATGTCTTGTGACGTCCACGGCCTACCCCAGTTACCACTACTGTGCATGTGTGTCAAGGACAGAAAGGCAGATGTGGCAGTGGAAGGTGTCAAAGCAGTTTGGAGAGAAAAACAAAGTAAAGAACAACAACAAAAAATGAAAACGATTAATCGATTATTAAATTAGTCATCGATTATTTTAATAATCGATTAGTCGTCGATTAATCGATTAATCGTTGCAGCCATAAAAGATACCTGTTGTTGATGTGATCAGTGAAGGTGATGTTTGTACACACTGACAGAGGGACGCTGGAGCAGAAGGACACACTRCACAGCAGAGGGGTGACTTTGCTTTGCTGCTGCTGACAAAACAAACAAAAGCTGGATGTCAAATTCCAGATCTGTTAGCCCAGTGCTAAAGGGACAGTCTGGTTATTTTTGATGCAATTTCCTCAACCTCAATCATATGGTCACAGCTGTATTAGTCATCTATCCACATAGCAGACAGGTGTGGGCCAGATCTGGCAATGATGTTTTTAGGATGGCATGCCACAACTGGCCCAGCTGTGGTTTGGTTCATGTGGTCCAAACCTGTCATTGCCACACCTGGCCCCGTCATGGTTTAGTTGATTTTATGTGCTATGGATCTGGGCGATAAATCAATTACAATATATATCGTGATTGATCAATATTATTGGAAAATGAGTCCAATAAAATGTTGATCATTTCACAGAATTTCCATCCAGAACTGCCCAGTATGCTGGGGGATGTAGGCAGAGGAAAGACTTCAGCTGCTTCACTCTCATGGCTCAGCTGAAGRCCCAACATTTTAGACAACTTATGCCAACTTATGAAATATTTATTTTGTCTAAATTACTAATAAAAGTTATATATTCGATCAATTTGCTAGTATTACAGTATGTTCATGTCTACAGCAAACTTCCAGTTGATTTTTTCAATTTCATCTTCAACAGATTGGCTTGGTGGTCTCCTGGTGTTTCTACAAAACAGCGTCGGTGGCTATTCAGGCTGTTTCCTGGCTGCCTGACCAATATGAAGGATTGCCGTTCTACCAGCACTCAGACTTTTGCCTTGTGCGACCTGGACTCGGTCTGCAAGCGGTTCTTACTGAGGGTCGCGGGCTCTGAGATTCTTCTGGCTCATTCTACAGATATTCACACAAGTGCATACAACACTCATGGCTTCAGATACATGCCCCCCTAAACTCAACTTACTCCTCTGGCTAATAAATGTGCTCTATGCAGAGGTTGTTTTTTTTATAAACACCATAGTGTGTCACATTTAGTGGACATATTATGATGTTTTGTTTTTTGTCCTCATCTTCCCTTGTATGGTTTTTAGGTTTCCTTTTAAGTGTTGCGACTCCTCATGATGTCTTCATGAAGATGATCCTTGCTTTGTGCAGAGTCTGTGGCTGCACGACCCAGGGCACCTGTTCTCCTATGTTTGTTTATGTTCTGTCTTCTTGTGAATGGGTGTTCTGAACTGTCATTTCATTGTGCTCTGTACAATGACAATAAAGGTTTATTTTATCTTATAAGTTGTCTAAAATGTTCTAGTATGACACAGCTTAAGCGAGGCTGGTGGCATCAACTAACTCACTCACTCTTTGGTAAGCCACATCAACCAGCTGAGTAATGCTGCATTCACACTAAACGTGATTTCAGCTGACTGAACACTTCAAGTCGGAGGCTTGTGCACTTGGAGGCCAGACGCGAGTCAAAATTGCTCTTGATGTGCGTTGAGAGCCTTTTTTTCCTCCTCCTCTGCTAGTCTCTGTTTAATGGTGGATGAAATAAAGAAAGTGGCTTTGGTTTACTGAGAGCATGAAAATGTCACGATCATCAGATAATTAATTCATAATCAATTCACCAGATAATTCAGAGACGTTCTGAGTTTGATGAGTTTCACCACACAGGAGCTGTGAGTTGACAAGGCTCGCTTTCAGGACTATTTTTGTCCAGAGTTCGGTTTGATGATATGCTGACCCGCATTAGTGCTGATATCTCCAGCCAGGACACCGACTACACTGGATTTCAGCTAAAGAGCTCCTGTCCATCTTTCACAGGTTAATGGACATCATTCAGGAAACGGTCCAGATGGAAAATGTGTCACTACGTCACACAGTTGAGTCTCTCTGATTGGTTGACATGCCGCTTCAAGCGCATCCAACTTTCAAATCGCTTAAAACTCGCCGCACTAAACGCGTTAGATGCGTGTGCACCATGGTCTTTGTATGTAAACCTGACGCTCAAAACATGTTTGGTGTGAACACAGCCTAATGTGTGAAGCAGTTTCATGCTTCACCACCGTGACTCATGACTGCTTCAAAATAAAGATGAACAGCGTGGAGTGAAGCTCTAGAGGAAACGTATTAAAGAGGAAAGGTCACATCACCAGTTTGGCAGTATTAAGCAGCTTTTTCTCTCCTGCTCCTTATTTCAAATAGTTAGAACAAAAAACTATTCAACAATTATCAATAATGAGTGATATGAAATAGGGATGCCAGTTATCAATTAATGAATTAATCTAAAGTTGATTGATCTTATTGATCGACTAACGATTAATTGATAAGCGGTCATTTTCCTAAAAACCTGACATTTATCTTGAATTAAGAGTGTTTCCATCATATGAAGGGCTAATTTTTTACACACTAAATTAAAAAAGTGCAGTATTATATTTTATAAAATGTATAGTGCCAGCTGTATTAAACGCTGACTGTATAAACAGAAAATTGTGGATTTCTCACACATTACTAAACTTGGACATATTTACAAAATGTAACAAAAGAGGAATCTATTAGGTTTCTAATTGGAAAAAAAGGAAAGAAAAAAAGTAAAAACACGTGATCCACATTGAACAGAGAAATGTAAAACTAACATTTAAACACAGCGTAACACTTTAATCTAAAGATTTACTCAAAACAAACTATGACCATGACCTGAGAGGGGTGAACATACAAATGAGCACTGGAAATGTGTTTGTTTACATTCCCTGTGGTTCATGCTGCTGCATGATTTGACGTCAGTTACTGTTCATTTGATTTGTTCACTGGCCGGGTTACGTCACACAGACTAGATTAACTTTGTTTTGTTTTGTTTTAATATTTCACATGGAGTTAAACTCTACAAAAAGAAGCTAACGTTAGCTAAAGTTAGCTTACCGTGCTCGCTGTCGACCTGCTCTCGTCTTTAGCGTCATACTGCTGGATGGTCCAGTACAGCCTTCGGTACTTTTCCTTCCAGTTTGGTGTAGTCCATTATTATTGTTGTGTCGCAAATAAAACTAAACAACATTTGCGTGTTTAATTATGGAGGCGGCCGGCACTCTGCTCAGCTCAACAGGGCCGGGTTTAGTTTAAAGTTTAAATGGATGTTTTCAATTAATCAAATGGAAGAAATTTTAATCTAATAAACCATTATTCGACAATTAATTGTAAGTCGATTAATTGTTTGCATCCCTAATATGAAATGATTATACCTTGATACATTTTTCAGCCATATTGCCTAGCTATAAGAAATCTAACATTGGAAAATCTGATATCACTTCCATATCGAGAATTTTTTGAAAATTTGTTTGTAAACAAAGTCAGTTTTATCGACCATGACTGATTTATGACCAYCTTAAAAGCTTAAAGCTAGACAAAACTTATTGTTTTTGTTCACCCTTTGGGACATATGCAATTCAACCAGACATTATTTAATTGAAGGGTCATGTAGTTAACTACAGAGGTGTACCTGGTTCTGGTCTTGGGCCTGAACAGTGTTTCCCTCAGGAAAGATGACAGAGATGGGCTGTATCTTCGTCCCATCCTCCATTTGCACCTCATCCACTTCAGCTGATATCCTTGTTCCACTGTAAGTGGAAACAAGTGGACAAAAAGGAACCTTTCACACAAACATCCTGAAAACTGGATGGGCTTTTATTTTATCWAAATAAAGAATAAGTTAAATTAAAACAAGTATAGTCCTTCTTGTAAATGTTTGAAAACTCCAGGGGCCTCATGTATAAACGGTGAGTACGCACAAAAACGTTACGTGCGCCAGGTTCTAAGCCCACGTTGGGATGAATCAAAACCAACGTTGCGTGAAAGTGTGCGTACAAATGTGCGGCAGCCACGCAAAGTTTTTCAGTCGACAGTTTTAACTCACAAAGTCACAAATCTGACCTGAATCCACAGAAATATGACTCTGTTGTGTTTTCTGGATGTAAGGAGCGTCTGAACACAGTGTCAGATTTTTTTTAGTTTGAGTTTTTATTGTTTAAACTCGAACGATCATGAAACTGAACCCCGGGACTGAAAATCATTTAACCTCAGACAAGAAAATAGATCAGTCTAAAGATGATCAAAGAACCTCAGCCCAGTCTGTAAACTGTTTTTATATTTTTGTCACATAGTTGAAAACCTTTTGGGTCTCGGGCCGGAAAAACCAGACACATTACGTATGACATAAAAAAATTAAAAATAAAAAAGGCTGAAGAGAGGGAGCAAAATCGAATGCAAATGGTGGCTCACTGTACGGTAAGAATAATTATTTTTTCTGTTTGTTGTCTTCTGGCTGATGCTGAGTTGAGTTGTGGCCGGAGCGCAGCAGGCTCGAGCTTTGGGTAGATTCTCGCGCCAGGCGCGCGCACCATTGCCAGCTGGGACGGTGTTCATATATGTAAACCCCTTTGGACATTTACCTGTCTAATGAGCCTCAAAAATCTATATTTTTTGCTAAAAATCCATAGGCTACCACTCATACCTGCTCGTGGGGGTGGGGGTCTGTACGTGGAGATGACAGTGCCTGCTGTAACGCAGGAGGAAAGGAGAGCAGAAAAAGTGGATAAAGTAATGTTTATTGTTTTTTTAATTTCATTTTTTTTTTAAACGTCCGTTCAACACCGTGTTCAACTAAATAGACAACAACTAACCAGACTTCAATGTCACATTCGGGAGATGTCTGTAAAATTTCAGGAAAATCTCAGGCTTTGGTTATCCCGTGTGAATRCGCCACGTAAAACAATGACACCCCACTAATTATTTAGACAGTTTTCTAACTCATTCTCCATTTAATGTATAATTTCCCTGCATCTAAAAATCATTTCTGATCCCACAGAGAGGACAATCGGAGGAGAATCTCACACGCTGGACACATTTACATCTATTTTACAGATTTAAATGGAGGCGTGTCAGGGGAGGTTTCTCACGTGYGCTMAGTTCCACGTTCATTGGGATGTATAAAGGAAAGGTGCGCAGGAACATGTGTACGCATGGATTTATACATCTGAATATTTTGGTGCGGCGCACATTTCTAAATTTGTCCGTACGTCAAATTTTAGTGTGAAAGCTGCGCAATCCTTTATGCATGAGGCCCCAGAACATATTTGGCATCATTGTTTAAACTGCTCAATACATTACCTAAAGGCACATTTCAACAAAATGCACCCAGAACTTGAACATTCTGATCCTTTTATCAAGGCATTAAAAGATTCTGCATGTGCCCCTAACTCTAACATCTCAGAAAAGGAAAGGAATAAACCACAGCTTTAATGCAAAACAACTGGAAATTAAAAGGCTAACTGGAGCACAACACAACCACAGAGAGCTGCCTGTGTCTCCACGCTATCTCCATCATGCAAAAAAAAGGCCCAACCTTTTTCCTGAACTAGGAAAAAAAATACAAAACTGCATTGAGTGAACTCTGCTGGATAAACACTCTGCTGACGCAACACTCCACTGGTTCAAGCACAACCAGTTACCAACTGAAAACGACCTCCGTCCAACTGAAAAACTCTGCTTTGATTTAAAGATCGTTGGACACAAGCAGCATGAACCTGAAGGACCTGAGACAGTTTGGTCAAAAGAATGGAAAAAACTCCAGTGGTTAGAAGAACCTGGATATCCTGCAGCTGTAACTGCTGCAACAAGTGGCTGGACACAGTATTTCAACCTGGCAAGACTCAGAGAAAAACAGCAGTTTAAAAGTTTTATTGACATGAGAAAGTTTTTTGATGCTTGAGCCCTGGCCAGTATTACTGTAATGTTATGGGGGTAATATAAGGTAAAAGTTGTGTCCAAGATACGGTCCTGTAAAAT
>NW_013952722.1:573812-577637 GCF_001266775.1 Austrofundulus limnaeus | reverse complement strand
TTTTCTCATCTTAGCTTTTAGTTACAAACTTGCAAATTTTTAGCTTTTAGGAAACATTGTGCTACATTTAGGTTTAGCTGATTTTAACTGCTAGCTACAGTTGGGTTTATTTTAATATTTAGCGTCAATTAAGCTTATTTTAGCATTTAATTACCTTTTTGCAACTTTAGTTACTATTTTGTTAATTTAAGATTTCAGATTCCATTTGACTGCATTAAACTTTTAGCTATAGATTACCTATTTTAGCTATAATTGCATATTTTATCCTTTAGCTGTGGCTGCTATGTTTTACTTCTTTCTAGCATTTTTTTTTTTTTGCTATAATTAGGTTTTACCCAAGGTTTATTTGTTTTAACTTTTAGTAAGGATTGTATTACTTTTAGCTTTCAGTTACAGCTTTATCTGTACAGTCTRTTTTGTTTCTCAGTTCAGCCATGAGAATATCAGACAGAATTAGCTGTAAGACGTGAAAATCGTAACTGTTGTAAACAGCAATGAATGTAAGACTCATGTTTGTCAAATACACTAAGTCACTGTAGACTTGCCAGATAGTTGTCCAGACAGCCTGGGCTTGACATATAGAAAAACATTTTGAAATGAATGTTGTCATTTTATGAGTGTAGCTTTTATTTAGCTCTGGAGGATCAACACAGATGGTAAATTGCCTGAAGCTAAAAAAATAATAATTACAATAAAAATCTGTCACTGTTATTGCTCAGCCTTCAAACAAGATGACAGCCGCAAATGTGATCAGAAAAACTAAACAGTGTCTCTCATGGTGTTCAGTGTTGATGACTTAAATAAAAACTGTGAGGTCAAAGTCCAGTCCCATCCCTACAGCTGGCTCTGACTGCAGCCAGAGCCCAGTATTTTATATTAAAACAATGTTTTTTGCATTTCATTTCAAATATTTACATTACTTTATACATGTTGTTAACTTATTGTACCAACCTTTGATAGCCCTCAGCCAGTAGGGTGAGTGTGGTTTCTATGCTTCTTGCCAGGGGTACTGGGGTGAGAAGGATCTGACGGGGGTGGAAGGTGATATTTGGAAGATGGAGGATAATGGTGATCGACAACTCTCTGTAGGGATGTTGTCCTTCATTTCTCTCCTCTGAATTCACTCCCAAATACAGTGGGATGGAAAGTTTGGTCACCTTTTCTCCTGATGGATAAAAAATATATCAAATAATAAATGAGTAACATAAAGGTAATTTTGGGGTAACATAGGTGTAATTACAAGTTTATTATGTTACATAAAGAGTATTAACTGTGAAATCTATAGGGTGCTTTCTGAGTAATATACAGGGTAATTTCTAAGTAATATACAGGGTAAATTCTGAGTAATATACAGGGTAATTTCTGAGTAATATACAGGGTAATTTCTGAGTAATATACAGGGTAATTTCTGAGTAACATACAGGGTAACTTCTGAGTAATATACAGTGTAACTTCAGAGTAATATACAGGGTAACTTCTGAGTAATATACAGGGTAATTTCTGAGTAATATACGAGGTAACTTCAGAGTAATATACAGGGTAACTTCTGAGTAATATACAGGGTAACTTCTGAGTAATATACAGGGTAACTTCTTAGTAATATACAGAGAAATTTCTGAGTAATATACAGGGTATTTCTGAGTAATATACAGGGTAAGTTCTGAGTAATATACAGAGTAATTTCTGGGTAATATACTGGGTAATTTCTGGGTAATATAGAGGATAATTTCGGAGTAATATACGGGATAATTTCGGAGTAATATACAGGGTAACATCTGAGTAATATACAGCATAACGTCTGAGTAATGTACAGGGTAACTTCTGAGTAATATACGGGGTAATTTCTGGGTAATATACTGGGTAATTTCTGAGCAATATACAAGGTAATTTCTGAGTAATATATAGGATAATTTCGGAGTAATATACAGGATAATTTCGGAGTAACATACAGGGTAACTTCTGAGTAATATACAGGGTAACTTCTGAGTAATATACAGGGTAATTTCTGAGTAATATACAGGGTAACTTCTGAGTAATATGCAGGGTAATTTCTGAGTAATATACAGGGTAATTACAGTAAACTTATGGAGTAAATATGGAATACTTCTGAGGTAGTCCTAGTGCAACATACAGGATTAGTCTAGGGTATATAGTGAGTAACATATATGGACCAGGCTGTATAATGAGGGGAATTGCAACCCTTTACTTCTGGAGTAACATACAGGTATTTATGGGGCAATTACAGGGTAATTTCTGAGCCATATACAGGGTAATTTCTGAGTAATATGCAGGGTAATTTCAGTAAACCTATGGGGTGAATATGGAATACTTCTGAGGTAATTCCAGTGCAACATACAGGATTAGTCTAGGGTGCATAGTGGGTAACATTTGGACCAGGCTGTATAATGAGGGGAATTGCAACCCTTTACCTCTGGAGTAACATACAGGTATTTATGGGTTAATTACAGGGTACTTACCAGGTAACATACAGGGTAATTATGGAGTAACATAAAGCACCCCCCACCCCCCGTAGGTACCCTGTAGTTACGAGTCCATTACATTACCACAAATGATCCCACAACTAACCTTTCACAAGACATCATTGGTCCAATGTCCTCAACATTAAAATGCAGGTCTCAGGAGGTTAGATGAATAATATTTCTTTTTAAATATAAATWTAGGAGTGGACAAGATTCAATAAGTTGAGCACAGACAGGGCTTATCTTAATAAAACAAATATCAACTGTAACTCAATAACTTCCAGGTATTTCTCACCTGTTCTGAGCGCTTCAGGTTTGACAGAAACCACTAACCCCACAGCCTGACCAGGCCTGAGTGTGCCAGATGAAGGAGACACCACACACAGCTGCTGGTCTTTTGTGCTTTGTGCAGGCCCTGACATCACACTGCAGTCAAACCACCAGTGCACACAGTCTTCTGTGACAGCACGCCAGCAAACACTGTCTTCACCCTCTGCTTTCAGCTCCACACTCTGCAGGGGACAGAGTGAACGCCACGAGTAACACAAACACAGGAAGCAATGAGTAACACAAACACAGGAAGCAATTAAAATAACTGTATAAATGAGGACAATCAGTACCTGTGAGTAAGAGTCAAGCTGGGGCTCCACATTAAACTCTAGTCTTGTGGGGGACATGTCCAGTGGAGCAAACAGGGCTAAAACAAAACATTACAAATAACTGCAGTCAGAGTTTAATTAGATTTTACTCTTTGACACAAATAAACCTCAGTGACCCCACCTGTGGCTTGTACCCAGGGTGGCTGCTGCGTGGCCATGGCAACAAAGTGAGGATAAGCTTTGATGTGACTCCTGCTGTCAGCTGTCAGTGAGAYAGACGTGGATGAGGGGGAAGGAGATAAAGAATGGGCGGGCCACCTCACTCCACTGATCATCAGCGGCAGGTAAAAGTCGTGACAGACCACCTGCAGGGAGACGCTTTATCAAAGAATATCTTCAAGTTATACTGTTTTTTTAATCAAGACCAAAATAGCATCATTGAACTCTACATATACTAGAGGTGCACGATAACTATCAGCCCGATAATTATTGGTCGATATCAGGAGATTATGACATCATATTTATCGGTCCAATATCATAACAAACAGAACTGATAATAAATGTACATGTCTGCCAGCGCAGCAGTTAGTGTGCTGATTTATTTTTATTCTTTTTGTTCAAGCTGCTCCCTATCCTGTCTGACCCGAGCAACGTTCAAGTTGCATCGGAAAAAACAACTTTCTCACTAAAGAAATTATTAGAATACTCCGTGCTGAAAAACAACCAGTCATTTTAATAATTATTAA
>NW_013952722.1:565234-572315 GCF_001266775.1 Austrofundulus limnaeus | reverse complement strand
GTCCCAGACGGAGCAGAGAAGATTAACTAGAATTGAGTGGAGCTGCGTAGGAAGGCGAGGGACAGGCTATTAAAATACATAAGTGAAAATATTTATTCGAGTATAGTACTGCCCCCCAACTTTATGGATGATTTTATGGATTTAATTTTACATACTACACTTGAATAAAAATGTTAAATCATTGCTGAGGCTTTTGACAAATCTAAACAAAGTGCCAGAGAGGACGCAAATCTTAAGCAATTTAACGATGAAAACGATGGAGCTTGACAAGCAGCCGTTCACCCTCGCTAAAGACCGAGGCTTTTATCTCCTTGTTAACCATGGTTTACCGTGCCGAGCTGCTGCTAACTCTGTGTGTCTTCCTGTAAGTATGATGCAGTCATAATGCATTCACACTTTGATTGACAGGTTATCATTTCTGCACTGTTATCTCAGAGGCACTGTTTCAGAATGATAAAAATATTTTAAATGATATACCGGTAATATTAATAATAAAACAAATGCACTTTGAATATAACTTTTGTTAATGAAATATTTGTTTAAATCTGAGATCAGTGTTAAAGGTCTTTTATAATTAATGTGCCTTATTAAAAAAAAAAGGCCATTTGAGAAATTGTTTTGTTTGATAGACTTGTTTGTTAAGTTTATTTTAAATAGTATAATTTACAGTGTCATTTGGTTTTTGTCTTGTTTATTTTTGTTATGATCTTACCCTTTGACTAGTCTTATCTCCTGACATGTTATCGGTTATTATCGGTTATCAGCCATTAGAAGAAGAAAGTTATCGGTATCAGTTATCGTGCGTCCCTAACATATACAGTAAAATATTTTAGAAAATTATAATGTTGCTGTTGGCAAAAGGCTGACATCAAAGCAATATTTTGGCCACTGTAAAGTGGGTCTCTGCTCAAGATTTGATCTGAGCTTAGAGTGAGATTTCGCTGACCACTGTTGCCAACTCCTCAGTAAGAAAAGTCACTATTGGCTGAGCTAAAAGCTGCTAAATGACATCATCACCTAATTTGTTTATTTGGATGTTTGCCAATAATTGTGATCTAGGCTGTAATTAATGTTGAAGAGAAGGTGCTGCTCTGTGAGGCTACAGCAGTAGACTGGTAATAGCTCCACGAGCTAACATCATGTGAGGTCATTGTATTAAATTTAACCTCGTTTTCAAAATACCTGGATTATCCCTACTGAGATTATTTTATCCAGGCTGGACCGAGAGAACCTGTCTACATCAAGTTTGACTTTACTTTTACAAAGAAGCCAGATTAAAAATAGATGAAATAACCATTAACGTGTTTGAGCTTGGCCTACAGAGATTTCAGGGCAAATGATGGAAGTTTCTGACCTGTGTTGGGGAAAAGACGAGGAAGCATTCCTCCGTCTGACCGGCGTGGAGCTCTATGACACTGAGACCTGCTTCTGAAAAAAGCACAGACACCTCCTCACAATCATCATCACTGTCTTATTTTAACCTGAGTTACCAGCTCCAAACAGAGATCTATCAAAGCAAAGACAGTGCTTCACATACTTGTGCAGGGCTGAGAAGGCTGCACAGAGAAGTCCTCGTACTCCGACAAATCGAAGATGACTCGGGCTGCAGCTGAGGAACGATTTGTCAGACTGAACGGAATGACTTGTCGAGAACCAGTGTGGACTCCACTGAACTCAAAGTGGGACTGAAAAGACAATTAACAAGAGTACGGTCTTAAAATGCAACCAGTTTAGTTTCTATAAGTCATTTCGCTAAATAAGTCATGAAAAAGCTGAAAATACTTTTACTTGGTGTTTTTTTAGACCCCAGTCCAGCTGAGAGTATCTGTATGCAAATCARCCACCTGAACATGCCCATAAATATTAAACACCAAACACCTCATGAATGTTGATGCACAGAAACCAGAGCTGAGGAAAGTGGGTCTTTATGGTGAATCACAGCACCAGCTGTGAGAAACGAGACAAAGACCYGTTGTTTACAGAAACTCAGGCTGTTTACGAGCCGGGAAATATTTACGAGCCCTGAACACTAAAAAAAAACAAAACAAAACAAAAAATACCCTTTATGTCGTAACAGATGTGTTACAGCTGGAGAAAAACTGATTCTCTGCCATAACATTTCACTTCACGTTGATCACCAGGCTTGTTAACTTATCAAGACTAAATCCTTTAGGTATTTGAAGTTCTACTTAAACCAAACCATCATGTTTCCACCTCCGTGCTCGACTGTGGGGATGATATTCCTCGGGTTATACTTGGCATTTCTCCTCCTCTAAGCTGRTGTCAGTAAGCTGGATTTTGATCTCATCATCCAAACTTTCTCCAAATCAGTCCGGCCCACGGTGAAATTTATCTGGCCCAGTACTGGCCCACAAAACATACTAATGTTTGGTCTGGATACTGCAAAGAATGACGGCTATTTGGTGGCCCAGATGTGACTTGTCAGGGGTGGTCCATGCATGTGTCAGAACCACATAAACCAAACGATCAATATGAGTTTATCAATGGTTTCAGGCTGAMCCAATGCTGCACAATTCTCTTCTCATGATGAGAGTTTTTTTCTCCACATGCTAACTGTCAGTGGTGCGCATGATTCCATTAATCATTAAACAGCAGATTAACTTTGTCACTAACTTTAAAAACTATTAGCAGAGCAGTTAGCTTCAGTTAAATTAGGTTTTGCTAAMTTTTTGTTTAGCTGTACCCACCATTGCTAATTCTTGTCTTGTATCACTTCTTGATCAACAAAGTTTTCTGAACATAGATCATTACCACACTGATGTCTACATTAGGAGGCTCCACTGATCCAGCCACTCTCAGCTCCATGGACTTCATGTTCTTCAGAGCAATCTGTAACACAGGATTTTACAYAACACCTTTATGGAAATGAAACTTTAATGTGCCTGCAACATTAAATGTTTGTAATAAATATTTTTAGACAATACAATTGATAACATATTGCAAAAGAGAATAATTTAGAATAATAAAATGATTTAATTCTGCTGACATGAACAGTTGTTGAGATTTTCACATGTGAAGTAAGGGGAATGTATGAATGTGAACAGAGCGTTGCTACAACAGCTCAACACAGACTGTAGAGAAGAATCTGATGTTTCTGTAGATTATTTTGAATCAAAAGGAAAAAAATTGTATAGGTCCTCTGGACGGGTTCTTCTTTAATGAAACGTTTTGTCTCTCTTCCAAGAGAGACAAAACGTTTCATTAAAGAAGAACCCGTCCAGAGGACCTATACAATTTTTTTCCTTTTGATTTTTTACCTGGATTACTGAGATGCATCAGGACATTATTTTTGAATCATTACCAGTGAGAGAGGAAGAGTCAGAGATCAAATAATATTGTTTCAATAAACAAAGATCAGGSAGTTTTCTTTGTTAAGAGTTCCCCTTTGATGTCACAATTATGAGACAAAATGGGTAAAATTACGTGTATTATGTCAACTTTCTTAAATATTAAGATGTTTTTTTTTTACTTTTTGTTTTAGAAGGAGATGTATCACAGTGTCACAGGCACTTTAATATCCACTCTTTTCTTTCATCCTCTTTTACCTTGATCTTGGCATCAAATCTGAGGATGCAGTCTGGGTTGAAGTGGACTTTAACGTGCGCCAGTCCACAGCTTGGTACCACACCTTCACACGAACTCACCATCATACCAGGCACAGGGCACACGTCTAGAACCTGCCTCACACAGACATTAATGCTGAGTATCACTATATATATATATATGTACATACATGTATTGAAAATTTATCGTCATCACAATAACAGCCTGTGCAATATGCATATCACAAAAAACTGCATAAACTGCAATAAATGGTTGTCTCAAAGGTGTGCATTTATGAGTTTTGTCACTCAGACAAAATATTTCACCAATCAAATGGAGCCCTTCATGTATTTGACCAATTGGATGGATCTCTTCATATTTTAAAAGAAATCATGATGGAATGTAAATGATTAGTTTTTTTTTTGTTTTTCTGCTCTGAACCCAGGACAGAAAGACATCAACACTACCCACATATATATTTGTTCATTTATCACAAGTCATATCATCATTGCATTAAGCACTGTTATTGTACATTGCAGGTTTTCCTGATAAGGTGCAGCCCTAACCCTTACAGCTGATAAATGTAACAGCAGCTTGATTCAATCTGAGCTCTAGGCCTGCTGATGTTCCAGTTAAGTGAGCAGCAGTGTTATTTATTCTTGYCCTGTTCTGCTCATGAGTTACAATCAGACTGTGACGGTAGTCGCCTAAGGTCATGTGGGGACACAGATCTACATGGTCCATCCATAAAGGGGCTTCCATTCTACACTGGTTGCAGTAGATGTGTGGGAAATGTGAGCGGTGTGGATCCTGTTCAGCTGTGGACCAGGCCCAAGCAGTCCAACAGGTTTATGCTTGAAGGAGGTCTGACCCATGACGGAGGGACAGGTGGTGAGGCGCACACGCAGGATCTGCAGTTCCTGCTATGCCAGTGTGTCTGGGATGCCACCCACATCTCTTAGACTTATGTTTAAAAAAAAACAGGACTTGGGACTTGATGGAGAAGCTTTAGTTGGCAGCACAGGGATAAAATGGTTCTTGTGGTTGGTCACCAGGTTTTCACACATCTCGTGAGATTTTTCCACAGGACTGAGGACAAGAGACCAGTTAAAGGGTCCYGCATACACAATCTCAAACTGTACAGTCAACTACCACATGGCTGTGAGACGTTTGTTGTCGCCCATACCTTTCATAGTTAACCAGAAACACAGATCCAAGCTCTGGGAAGCCCCTCCATCCGCTGTGCATGTCAGACTACAGGGTTTCTTCCAGTTAAAACCTACACTTCAATACTCGCCATTGAACCACAAATCTGTCATGGAAAGAGTGTCATGTTTCAGCAGATGGATTTCTTCATGCATAATGTCTCTGCTGTCTCCATCCATGAGTTTTTGACCATTTGACTCATTAGAAGTGTCTGAAGAGTTGTATAGAAGAACAAACTTTCTGACTGCCTCAGACAACTACACCTCAAAACCATCYGTTGTTTGGACACACAACAGCCAGCTTCTGGAGGCTGAGTAGTTAAAGTAAAATGCCATTATTGCTGTCAGAGTGCTTTTCTGCATAAACATGCACACAAACTTCTGACTAAATCACACATTAAATGGCGTAATGAGACGGGGCGGACAAAACTGTTCTGAGAACAAAATGACACAATTTTCATCATGCAGCTACGTCAGTGAGTTGATTTGCATCTTTCGATGAGGTATGTAGGGTCTAGAAGCCACTCTATGATGTTAATGTGCTCTTCTTTGTTGTCCCTTCGATACAATGAAGTCATCCTGCACCCCCAATGAAAAACAACCCCAGTTTGACTGTGGGGGTGACATCCTTCGGGTCGTACTCAYAATTTCTCTTCCTCCAAATGCAGCAGGTTAAATTGAAGCCAAAGAGCTCCAATTTGCTCTCATCTGACTACAGAACCTTCCCTGGGTCATTCAGAAGTGCACAGACGTGATGTTMAGACGGGTCTGTACGTGTGTCTTCTGCAGCAGGGTCCATCTGCCTTCAGAACTTCAGGGTGGGATCTCACTGGGACTAGTTGGTGAACAGCATGCAAGTGAGTCTTCAAAACGTTTAACACATTTCTCAGCTTCTCCGATTGAGCCACAGAGGCACGCAGTCCTGTTGTTTGAGTTGTTTGAAGCATTTGTTCAACAGCTTCTCTTTCTAAATAATCATTAGAGCCATAGCTCGTCTCAAGAGCTCTACAGCTGTATTTGAACATCAGCACAGGAGTTCTCCTCCAGCAGAAACATGTGAGGAAWATGTCCAGGTCTAAGAATCACAGTAATGAACTAGATTAGTTCCTGAAGGAACTATTGAGTGTCCTGCCACAGAGCATCCATTAAACTTTTTTATTTACCTTTAGTACATGTTAGAGATCACTGTCAGCTACCACCATACCAAATTTCAGGTCWAAATCTGTAAAAATGACTGAATTAAAGTTCAGTTTGTATTCAGTATGCTTCACATTGCCCTCCTTTTGGCAGGACCCAGTTATAGTTATTGTAAATCTGCTCCAAATCATTTCTCCACTGTTATCCTGCAGGTTAAACCAGGGAATCTACAAAGGCTGAGTGCAAAACAAGCCGAGGWGAGTAGGATGTAGTTCTCCAAGCGGTGAGTAAAGGATGATTTTTCAAAAAACTGGAYGCTCAAAAAGCAGCGGCATGACTTGCTTCTCAGTTCATCGCAAAAACACTAAATTCAWTTAGACTAAAGCAGGAAATTTACCTATTTTTGCAATTTTCACATAATTTTGAGTTGCCATTTAATCCCCCAACAGTCACAGCGTTTTGACACACTAACTGTGGACAGGTGGTGTGTTTGTGTGTCTCTGAGTGAACCTGGTAATAGGCGTGGTTCTGTCCTGTGTTGTGTAAGACAGCTGTCCTGGTGGACGTTAGGTTGAGAGGCACAGAATCAAAGACGAGTCGTTTCTCTGGCAGCTGGACGGTGGTGGTTCCAACCTGACAGGAAGACGGCAAGAAAAAAGAAATGATCTCAGTTCCTCATCAAACACAACTTCTGGCTGTAAAACCTAAAAGCACTGAACAAAGTGTAAAGCTTGGTAATGGTAGCATCACGCTGGGGGTCATTTAATAAAGGAATGGAATAATGAATGAGCTAGATGCTTGAAACTTTGACACAGCGGTGGGCACAGCTAACCATGAAGTTAGCTTTGCTGATTGCTAATTCACCAAGTTTAAAAAAAAACAAACAGCGTTGCTCAAGCTAAACTGTTAAACAGGTAAAAACATTAACAAAAACATACCTTTACTTATAACCACTAAMTTAGTTTAAATCAGGAATAAAAGTGTTGGATCTTGTTTGACTGAAGTTCGGTCCRTTAGGGCTGCAGCTGCCCCGCTGCACGCTCTCTCTGCCTTTTTTCCCCTCCTCCCCTCCCGCTGTGCAGGACGTACAGCGGGCTGGTGTGTGGGTGTGTGTGTGTGTGTGTGTGTGTGTGTGTGTGTGTGTGTGTGTGTGTGGGTGTGTGTGTGTGTGTGTG
>NW_013952722.1:561712-564898 GCF_001266775.1 Austrofundulus limnaeus | reverse complement strand
TTTTTAGACCAAATATTACAGATTTGAACAAATACGCACAAAAACATCAAAATTAGCACAGAAACAGCACTATATAACATTTTAGACACATTCTAGACAGTTTATCAGCTAAAAAAGTTAATTTTGGTGTAAGTTACTCTTTAACAAAATGGATTAAATTCAAAACTCAGTCCCAGCTGGCTCATTTTGGACTTAGCGAGCAGTGGACAGGACAGGGAGTGTGCGCTTTTKTGTAGGTAGACACACAAAATGCTAACGATGTTACACTCACATACAAGGCACAGGAGCAGGCGTGCAGCACTCCATGTGTGAGGGGAGAGTTCTTTTGTTTTCATTAGCACTTCAATAGACTTTAAGRTAGCAGAACTAAATTTAGCAGGAGCTAATTGGCCCACGTTCAGTTTCCAAAGGTAGCGAAGAAGCTAACCTGCTAAACAGAAAGTTAGCTTCTCTATTATTTGTTAGCAAATAAGCAGAACTGTGCCCACCACTGGTTAAAAGCCTAAAATTCATGTGGTATTGGTACTCAACCGACACGTTCTCACTCCCGACTCGTCAACATATTGGTGCTCAGTCAGGTACCGTCTGCATCCAATTTTGATGTGTCAGGTAATACCCTCATGTCAGTTATTCACGCCTGTGGCTTTTCCGGGCTGCGCCACATAGGGGTCTTTGGGTTGGGGGTCTGTAGTTAACAKGAGGGATCAGGGTTAATGGTTAATTTTACGTACTGCGGTTGGGGATAGGATGTCTAGGGTTAATAGAAGTTAAATTTAGGGTCTGTGACGGTTAGTTGTCGTGMATTTCTCTTTCAAAAATATGACAATCCTCCTCCTCTGTCTCATCTCGTTAATAACTGACACGAGGGGGGCACCCGACGCGTCCAAAACTGGACGCAGACGGTACCTGACTGAGCATCAATATGTTGACGAGTCGGGAGTGAGAATGGRTTGGCTCAACTGGTGTAAACCTCTCATCACAACTGTATGAGCATGTCTTTTAGTCTGAATCAAAATRCTTAACTTAAATATTCTTATTGTTTATGAACTCAACAAGTGTTGGGCACAGTGAAACACAACATTAGCTAATTCTTACTCAGCTAACGAAAAATATAGCTTTGCTAAACCATTGAACATGTAAAAAATAAAAATTTAAAGGCATTTAACATTAAACAGTTAAACAAGTAAAAATTAGAAAAAGTTAACACTAACAGCTAAAAGCTAATATGACTGTCTCTCAGTGACAGCTAATAGCAAAAGTTTTGCTAAGTTTTAAATTATTAGCTACTGAAAGTTAACAGTTATCAATCAGTTAGTGGTAGATTTCACAAATGTTTTGAAGTGTTTAAATTTAGTGTTTTTGCTAACTTTTTAAACCGTTAGCAGCTATCAGTCAGTGTTAGTTTCCATTAATTTGGGGAAATCAAACCAAAGCCTAATAATTCTTTCAGCCTTGRGGTACAAACCTTGACAACACAGTGCAAGCGCTGAGTGTTGCCCTCGTGGACAATGAGGTCAAAGTCTCCCTCTGAAGGGGAGGAGAAAGAGGGAAACCACACCACCTCACAGTCCAGCTCCATGTATGCCTCCACTGTTCCTGTAAGAACAAAATGTAAATCTTGTGTATCATCAGCAGAAACCCAATCATGCAAATCTGTTCATTAAACAAGTGCCACTGCCAATAAAGCTAATCAGGTCAGAACCAGATGGAGAGGGAGAATTCAAGCTGAGTCATATCTGCAGCACCTGTGGCTGGCCTGATGGAGAACAGGAAGTCGGTCTCTGTGGCGACTGGCTGCCAGGTGAAGCCCACTGCACAGTTGCACTGGTTGCGAAGGCTCACTGAGCTCCTGTATCCAGATGCAGCCAGTGTGTTGGGGGTGGGCCGCAGCACCAGCAGCTTGGTGGACAGCTCCAGGACCATGGGAGTGACCTGAGCCTGGACCAGGATCTGACCAGGGTGCTGCTGGTTTACACTGTAAGACACGGAGCTGGAGAAGAAACATAATGATGTACTCTGTATGTTATCTGATGTTTGGGCCACCAGAATGTAATAAACACTRTCTCCAGTTAACAGAAACACAAATAGCTTTTTTTGTGTAAATATTGCACGCTTAAATTGACTGAAATGAAAAATGTTGTCATCTGAAATGTCTGCAAAAAATAAAAGATAAATAAAAAATAATAATCCCCTGGGCCCTTACTATAAGGCTATAAAACAAAGGATTATTTCTGAAAACATGTCTGTTAGAAACCTTTRATTCAAAGGAAGATAAAGAAGATTAAATGCTATTTTTATCACTGCCATCACTAGATAGTGTCTTTATGGAGTCATTTAATGCAAAAATCAATATTTTCACTTTTTTCCTGACTCTGTGTCATGGAGGGCTAAGGAACAGCAGGAGAGAGTCATGACTACGTGACTGTGATCTACTGCAGCAGCAGTGGCCAAAACCAGAYCAGGCAGATACCTGGATTTAACATTACTGTACATGTTGGTAAAGTAGTGAACAATAAAGACTGATTATGTAAATAATTGTAAAAGCTATTGGTAATATAGTTAAAATATTAATATCAGAGTGTATATAAGCTATCTAATGTACAGTGGTGGGCAAAGTTCTCCTAATCTGCTTACAGCTAATAGCAGAGCTAATTTTTCATTTAGCAGATTATTGTGTTGCTAACTTTGGAAACCGTTAGCGGTCCGATTAGCTTCTGCTGCATTTAGCTCTGCTAATTTTAATTCAAAAACAAAAACAACTCTCCCCTCACACACGCAGTGCTGCACACCTGCATCATGCTCCTTGTGTGTGCGTGTAGCATAGTTAGCATTGTATGTGTACAGCAGAGGTTGCGCTAGGCTTTTTTGCCGTCCGTCGTTTAGACTGACAGGGTTAAAAAAAATCTGTCATATCAATTTTTACACGTCACTTTTTTTTTAAATGACAATGACTAAACATTCATAGAATGTGGCTATTGTCATGTTGGTTTTGCAGGTCTGCCTCAGATGCAGTGCCTGTAGGATTTTATTGGAGAAAATCTCATATCAGCACACCTCAGACTGCAGGCCACAAGAGTACGAAGCGCACGGTGCTGAAAAACAGCGCATCTGACCCACACCAGTCCCAACGCGCACATTGACGCACACACAGTGTCCCGCTTTTGACTCAGTTACCTTACGAAAAGT
>NW_013952722.1:546838-560623 GCF_001266775.1 Austrofundulus limnaeus | reverse complement strand
GTCGATTAATCGACTAATCGTGGCAGCCCTAAATAAGACTTTCGTGATGTAGACCTACTCCGTGCGTAAAGCTGACGAGTCAGGAATGAGAATGTGTTAAGTATGATGCCACAGAGTCGTCTTGTGAAGCCTCGTTGATTTTTTTTTTCTCCGCCTCACCTGGCTTCTTTATTGTCTTCCAGACTAGCCTGGATACTTCAATAAGATGTGCGACTGCAGGTTGATTGCGTAATTTCAGCGCATCTTTTCCTGACTGAGTATAAACAGGCTGAAGACGCAGTGGGCCATAAATTATCATAAATCCTCCCTCTGCCCTCCCACAGCTCATATAAAGTATATAAACTACAATAACAATGGCTGGATTGTGTTTTTTCCGCTCAATATCAGTGTTAATTTGAGTGAAGTAGAGCCGTTTTTTTGTTTGTTTGTTTGTTTGTTTGTTTGTTTGTTTGTTTGTTTGTTTTTTCTTAACGGTGGATGGAAAAAAAGACGCGACCAGTTACGTGCTCATGTTCATCCTTAGGACCTGGATCAAACCAGCTGCTCTTTGAGCTCTTTTTAAAACTGGCTTCAGCCAAAAAAAATATATCATTTTGAACAAAATAACACGCAGAAGGAATTGAGCTGCTCGGGGTCCTGTTCTGGTCCAGCTCCAACTCCTCAGCTCTGCCACAACTGTGGACCACTGGCCCTCTGCRGTGCTCCTCATGAACAAATACGCCCACAAACTCTGGACCTATCACACACTGAGAGCTGCAACGTCCCGTCGGCACAGTTCTGACTGRAGGCCATGCACAAGACGGCTGTCACCGGGCGGGGAATAGCAGCGGGAGAGCAGACGGAAGATGCGCTATTTTATTTTTTTACTCAGCAGGAGGGAAAAGATGTCCAACTCGAAGTATAAACCAGGTTTTGGGAGGTCAGCGGTGTTAATTGCAATCTGTTAAAATAACGGACGGCCTTCAAATTTTTCCATCATTGTGTAAAAAAGCTGGTCAAATATGGAAAATATTCCGTTAACGCGACCTCTGGTGTACAGTCCACCTGTATTAGTCTCATAGAGTTAAAAATACAACTCCTTATCCTGTCCTCCGCTTGTTGAGTTCAAAATAAGCCAGCTAGGACCAAGTTTCGCATTGACTGGTTATAAGGTTATTTTTTTTACCTGTCTAGTGKTTTAGAGTTTGCAAACCTAATCATTTTACTTAGCGAATTTGCAGTTAGTATAGCTAACTTGTTGGTTAACTGTGCCCACCTCTGATAATGTACAGTATATAAACTGTCAGAAAGCTGTGTGAGCTATGGATTTACCAACAGAAGAAAACAGGAAGACGTCTCATTTCACAAGTAAACAGATTTTTTTCTTATTTCCCTCGATGTGGATGTGATCTAAGCAGGACTTAAGCTAATAATATAACAGTTTAAAATTAAAATAAGATTATAAGATGGATTTTACTTATTGAACTGGTTAGCGGGTATTAGCTTGCGCAGCATATATTGTTATACAGAGTGTATAACTTTGCTGAATCATGCTGCAATTTAACACAAATTATTAATTACAAGCAGATTTGTCCTCTGATGTAATATTTATGCAGTGTAAAATAAAACTTTATTTTTGACTATTTTTGGTTTTTTATTAGACAAACCTGACCTGATGAAAAGATAATTAGTTATGCCAGCAGAGACAAGTTTCATCCTATAACCAGGTATACAGAGAACATTTTGTGTGTTACTAGTAAATATTTATTATTACTATTTATGACAGTAAGAAATAATACTTTATTAGTTGAAGTAATATTTTTTCAACTAGCAAAAAACTCTAAGTTATTGTCTGACTTCAGGCCTGGTTTAGATCATCATTTATAAATTATATATTTTCTGGTATATATATGCTTTTTTTACATGATTGTTGAATGAAATTAACATAGTTATTAATTTTTCATAAAAAATATTACAGATAATATGTGAAACAGATCCAGCTGGGCTTGCTGGTAATCTAATAGTTGCTATAAAAACCCTGAGCTGATGCCCTGTTCGATCACCAATTTATTGTCACAGATGCTAACAGTGGCTGGGATAGAAGGGGCTCAGTCTGGTGATATTTAACTCTATGTCCTGAGCTCATTTTGACAGATRAAGACTAGTTAGTATAAAATCCTGACATGTGAAGCCCTAGAACTGGACGAGGGTGGACTTCCTGTTCTAACCTGCAGAAGGGACCCAGCTGGTGGCTCTCAAACGTCAGTGGGAAGCTGGTCTGAGTGTGAGGAGGCAGAACGTATGAGAGCGGTGAGGAGCCTTGCAGCTCAGGAGAATCCACCTCCAGCTGCACCCAGACGTACGCTGGCAGACCATTAACGAGCCGCACTGTTCGAACACACACCGTCTCCACACACACACTGCCGAAGTCCACGAACAACGGACCTGATGGGGAAAGAGTAAATCTGTGCTCACATCGATGCTTGTTCATCTGGTCCAGAGTTTACACAACAAATACTCAAAGGTGTAAATGCTGCTGTAATGTACGTGTTCTCAAAGTTCAGGTTGGGACCATTTACTGGACAGTTCATCATGTGACCTGGGCGTGCTAGACAAGAGTGAGTTTAATGCATTGAGCTAACGCTAGCCATTGATGTCAATAACTAGAACATGGCTCCGTGCAAACAAACACAATAAATGTACAAGTGGCACAAATCATTGTTATAAACTGCACAAATGAAGTTTACAAGAGCAAAGGGTTTCACAGTTTCATAATACTATATTTAACCTAAATGAATGATTTAAACTGTGAAACCATAGAGCCATGTGCAACACAGAGCTGTGATATTAGTGTCTAATCCCATGACTTCAAGTTTGAAAAATACAGTGGTGACTAACAAAATCCATTATATGTGACAAACATCTTTCTTTAAATGCAAAACCTGTTTATCTAACCAAGTCTTACAATCATACATATATAAAACTAGTTTTGATCTTGATATACTGAGCAAGAGCAGAATGTGTTAAATTATTAATCTCGTTAGCCTCAAGAAATCTTACCAAGTACAATTTAACTTGTTAGATCTGCTGAAAAAAGAAAAATTCCCAGACTAACAATATTAGTAGTCTAACACATTCTGCTCTTGTTTAGTCTCAAAACAAGATCAAACATACTTTTTGGCTGGATGTAAGATATGGGAAGTACGGTGTTCAGTTGGTAGAGCTGATGACGCTAAGAAAGGTCCCCAGTGTGACTGCTGGATATGGGCACCAGTGACCCCCGTGACATTAGCTACGTTTACATGGACATTAGTAATCGGATTAAACGGCCATTCGGAATAAAAATGCATCATGTAAACACCCCATTCAGATTATTCTGACTCAATTCAGCTCGATCTGAATGAATTTGTAATCGGAAGGAGAGAGGTGGTTTATGCCGATTGATAATCYGAACAGTGTCCATGTAAACACTTATCGGTAATCTGATCATCTTATTCAGATTGTGGAAATCTGACCTGACTGTTCATGTCTGCTGATTTTCATCCAGCGGTTTCTGCTCTTTTGTGGACGGAGGGACAGCAGCGCTGCAGCACAGAACTTTTCCTCCTGTTTTCTCATTCAGTAAAGAAAGAAGACACACAGCCTGCGCACTTCGCAAAAAAAAAATAATAATAAAAAAGTCTGCGCATCTGCAGTTTAACCAGAGAGTGCAGTAACATCCCCACCATTGTTAAAGGCACAGTGTGTAAGATTTGTTGTTTTTAGCGACATCTAGTGGTTGAGTTGTTGAATCATCCTCCCTTGTCCTCCCCCCACCCCCACCCCCGCTTCCAAACACAAAGGAGTTGCTACGGTGTCTCTCAGGTGTCAAAAACCTTTGATAATTCCAACAGCGATGTCTACCAGCAGCTTCAGGGCTAGTGATGTTTCAAGTGGTAAGATTATGAGCTTTAATAAGTAAAATTATCCCAGCTACAATGACAGACAACAAATATTACATTTATAGTATTACAACTAAAACCGTTTTTGACGCCGCCACCGCAGTTTGTCCTTCATGAGCCTTCGTAGACAAGATGGCAGTGCAAGATGGCGACCCGTGACCATGGAGATATAAACAGCTTTTTATAAGGTAAAAATAATAAAACAAGGTCTTTGTCTGCAATGATTAGACATGTTTTTTATTATTGTCATTAGTGATTATCTCAATTTCGGCTAAAAGACTTGACAAAATCCTACAAACTGTGCCTTTAAAACCTGTCACAGGTCCATTCTGAGCTCAGAAGTTGTTTGTTTATGTTCATGATGAAAGTATAACCTTTTTCTGTTTTTTTTAGGGAAAGTTAGAAACTGCACGTCAGTGCTTCTATTCAGAATAAAAGCCTGGTGCATGTAAACACTCGTCATGATCAGATTGTATCCATGTAAACAATACATTCCAATTATTCAATCCAAATACATTTCAATCAGTTCAAAGAATTTTGCGCATGTAAACATAGGTACTGAAAGGAAGAGGCAGGTATAGAAGAATGATGATGTATGGATATAAGATTGTAAGACTTGGTTAGATGGACAGTTGTTGCAGTGTGGATTTTGTAAATAATCACCAGAATACTCATCTATCCATCCAGATAGATTTATAGTCCCCTTAGAACCATGATCTTGGCGTCGAAACCCATTTTAGGTAGTGAGGATCCAGAGGTGACCATTTACCAAATGAGGAAAAATGTGTATTATTGCAACTATTTTGGGAGTCCAAGATGGCTGCAATGGATTTTGATGGTCACAACTGGATCATTAATACCCAAAAACATAAGTTTAGACACAAAGATCATGGCTCTATGTAGACTGAAAACCTAGTTAGAGTGTTAAATGAGTATTCTGGTGGCCATTTTAAAACTCTCCCATAAAATCCAACAAATGAGAGAAAATAAAACAGACAATGGAATTATTCCTACAACATATTTGACATACTTAAGCCTCTAGACTACAGTACTACAGGGTTCCCACACCTTGGTCAACATCAAATTCAAGGACCTTTCAAGGACTTTCCAGTCCAATTTCCTCAAATTCAAGAACTATGCGCGATGGCAATTACCTACTGTACTGCTACCCCAGAATGTTACCAATAAACAGGTTTAATATCATGTAAATTCAATGAAAAACTGCACAACATAGAAATATATCTAATACCTAATTACTAATTATTACTAATTCCTAATTACTTCTAATACCTAATTACCTAATTTCCCTCTGGGATCAATAAAGTATTTTTGAATTGAATTGAATTGAACTGAATTGAATTGAATTGAAATAGTTGAGTCAGAATCAATGAAAGAAAGTGGTTTAAATGTGTACCCTACGTTCATAACCACAATACATGGACATGTAATTATGTCCTGGGAGGTTTGGCAGCTCAGTTTAGGAGGAGGTGATGTGAACATGTCCAGACACTCGGTGAGGACAGGAGTAGCTCTGGTGCTCTCACCTGGGCTCAGAAAGAATGACCCGCCCTACTCTGCTCTGACTGACTATGGCTCATGTTAGCTGTTAAAAGTCACATCAGTTTACCGTAATCCTGAGTTATCCACTGCAACAAATTTATTTATTTATTTTAGAATGAAAATCAGTTGTTTAAAAGAGAACTTCAATCTCCAAAAAATATTCAAGGACTTTCAAGGATAAGTGTAATTTTTGGCTGTTTTTACAAACTTTCCAGGGCTTTAAAATCACTTTTGTCAAATTCACAAACTTTCAAGGATTTCAAGGACCCGTGGGAACCCTGCTACTAATACTGCGTGTGCACATCAGTGTAGCTTGTAATCAACTATCAATGTCCAGTCCGGTGATATACTGAATATCAGTGGTCAGGACCCCATTGTGTGTCACAGAATACCAGGTTAGGGATCTTCAAAAGATCTCCAGAAATTAAACCAAATCTAAAAATAATTCTTACAGGYATATTTTCACTAGAACTGTTACAAAAGACAAAGACAATAAAAAGCCTTTTATGTGGTCATTACGTATTTACATTTGAGACATATTGGTGTCTCTTAACCAAAGGGTTTTCAAACTTAAATCCTACTTATGATGACTTGGTAGAGCTCCGGAGCAGTCAGAGTCCTGGTGCAGTCTGCCACCTCCTGGCTGCTGGAGGGAACTGTTTTCACCTCATCTAAAACCTGACAAGGAACATATTCAGTAAAAACACTTTGGCAACAAACCAAGTCTGGTTTCTTTGGACCACCTTGGGTCTCACCTGGCTGATGCTTCTTTGGGTGAGAGAAGCTGAGTTCTCACTGAGCTCCAGGTCTCTGATGTGGACTGTGGGTGGAACTAGGCCTTCGTGTGGAACAAGTCCAATGTCCACGTCGTCTTCTGTCTTGTCTTGTTGTCTAAAACAAATCAAAACAACTCAGTAAGTCAAAGCTGAAACACTTGATTTAAACCAGTGAGAGTTCAATCCTATGTGATCTAAAACCTSTTCTCGATCCTCTGAAGTCGGCTTTGTCTGAGCTGTTTGATGAAATCCATGTAGACCTGGCGATGACGGCGCCTCTGCTCTTCCTCTTCCTCTGTGAAAGCATAGTCCTCGTCTACGTAGCGATAGCGGGGAATGCCAGTAAAGATGGTTCTGAACATGAGGAAAATACACAAGAGCCTAAGAGAATCTCTGCATGAGCTTCATTCAATCACTGCTGTTTGATGCTTTAGTTACTTTCACTATTTGTATTTAGTTTAATTCCAGCGTGAGTCATCAGTCTTCTCAGGGAAAGTAAGAGTGCATCAAAACAGAAAAATAGAAACCCACAGACCCAGCAGGGCTAATGCTACCTGTTGCAGCAGTTAACAGAATAAAGTACCCTTACTGTGAAAAGCACCCACTAGAGGGAAATACGGCAAGCAAGTTTCTTATATAGAATTGTCAACTGATATCCGTTATTCATTACTTTTAGGTATAAAAAGAACAACTAGTATCATGTCTACATTCAACATTTCTGAAAACTTAAAATCATAGAAAGAAGGACTTTTGCTAACAGATGAGTTATCAGTTATAAGTTACCATTAGCTTTCACTAATTTTCCTAACTCTTTAGCAGATAAGCCTTATTGCTAACTTTGAAGACCGTTAGCAGATGGATTACTGGTTATCAGTTTTAGTTTTTTTCCACTGTTTTTCCTGTTTAGCAGATTAGATTTTTGCTAACTTTGAAAACAAATATCAGAGGAGAGGTAATGGTTATCAGTTAGCATTAGCTTCCACTAATTTTCTTTGTTTAGTGGATTAGCATTTGCAAAGCTGTTTTTTTAATTAGCAGATTGGCGATTGAGTCTGAAAAAAAAAATGAATCCACCTCAGTCCTGGAACTATTCCCAACTGCAGTTCAGCTCAAAACAACATTTAGATGTTGTCAAAACTAGACTGAAATGAAACAAAAAGGTTATATTTAGGGGTGCAACAATACATGTATCTGTATCGAAACATTCAACACAGTGCTTTAGGTTCAATACACACTACGTATCGAACAATACAGATATTTAAAATTTATTTTATCAACTTGTCGTCTGAAGATTCTCTGTGTTGAAGGATCAGTGGATCTGCATTCGACTGCTCCACCTAGGCTGCAATGTCGAGCGCAGATCCACTGAGAAACTTGCTGTTTCAGCAACATTTAATTTAAAAACTGTACTTTTGAAGTTAAACAAATGTTCATAATTAATTTCAATAAATTACATGTCAAGAAGGGCATGGACATTTCTCTTTTTTATATCAATAAATATCAAACCATGAGACTAAAGTATTGAACCAAACCGAATCCTGATATTTCTGTATCGTTGCAGCCCTAGTTATACTATACAAGAAATTTTTTACTGAGTGTTGCTCTGAATATTATCCAAGCTTGATTTCTATTCTTCTGTAAGGAGCTTATACTTTAACAAATGGCATCGAAGGATAAAAGCCTTTGTTAAAAAGCAGATTTAAACTTCTGTCTCTAGTTCCACCTGTACCGTTTCTCTGAAGATGCTGGTCTGATGCTGCAGGCCCGGTCATCAGGAAAGGCCAGGAGCTCCTTTCCCTTCACGCTCCCTCTTCGGTCTCTGTGATGTTTGTGGAATTGGGTTTTGGCAGAACTGAGCAGAGCAGCGCGGGTCGGTCCCAAGCAGCGTGACAGTTTACTGCGCTGTGATCCAGCTTGCCCTTCAGTGATAAAAGGTTTATACTGAAGTGATCCCTGGCTACTGTCACATTTTGACATTTTTATGTTGTTTCTTTGCTCTTTTTTTTACTGATGCAACTCATTCTGAGGATGACGATGGTTACAGTTGAGACTAAAAAGCTTTTTCTGCACAATTTATATACTGAAATGATTAAACATGGTGTTTAGTAAATTACTTCAGGAACTAACACCATATAGCAATAACATGAAAGCTAACAGGTTAAAGCTGAGGTTCTCCTTCCATGCAGCAGCTCTGTTGTCTCCATCATTTTCAGTTTCAGCTCGTTGACCCTCTCTGTCAACAAGCTCTGGGTTCATTTAAAACGTCACACATTGTACAAAATTAACCTAAGGTCAAGCTGGATGGAGTTCTCACACTGGAGAAACCTGTTTACGTCATTTACCCAGAATGCTTTGCAGTGTGAATACCATAAAGACTTTTGTATGAGAATATATTTTTTCATGTATAAAAACTCAACAGTATTTTACAGTCTGCTTTGTATAGTTGAAGAAAATATGTAAATGCGGCCCGAACATGCACCACAACAAATGTTACATCAAAATGACTGGCTCGGCGGTGGGAGGTGTGCTACTACTTTTAGTGGCGTTTCAAGTTATCATGGCAACATAAATCGCAAAAAACTACAATCAGAAATCCTCATAGGAACACACTGAGCTGAGCTTCCAACTGACTTTATCTGCCGCACTCTAAGTCCCATGATCTAGAGTGAGAGCTGTCTGGATTAGAAAAATTTCTTAGCAAAAAATTTATCCTACAGACACAATTTTCACAAAACACAAATTATATATCAAAACGTGGGTATTTTTGTCTTCTTTCAGCCAATATTTCTGGTTTTGCTGTATGACAAACAGTTTTCTCTCTAAGTGTGTTAGAAGTCAGGGAAGTACCACTTCCCTCCCTATATTTATATAAACATTATTTCACACTGGTTCAGAAGCAAAACAACTATTTTCGACTCATTATGCCTCTGAGATAAAGCGTGTACACATTTGAAAATTTACATGAATAGACTTTATAGTTTCACACGGCGGCTGCTTGTCTGAACTAAACTTTTTAGAGTTTTTCTCATGTAGTAAGAGTCGTGTTGCAGATCTTGTCTGCTCCTCCCTCTGACACCACAATCGGGCCTTCTGATTGGCTGAGGCTGTTACTAGGAGAGTAGCCTCTTGAGTGACACAACAAAGAAGAGGTTTCCTGTAACCCAACATGGCACCCAGATTTCTCAGCAGTTTTAAAACATACTAAGCTGTGGGTTGTTAGCTGAGAGCTAACTCAAGAAATTCTGTTCTGAATGCTTATCGCAAATTTAAGCTAACAGCTAATGCTATTTTTTTAAAAAGCTCTAATTCAGCCAATTTTCTACATAATTAGCTAAAACGTGCTATACTAATAGCTGTGAGTGAGCTCTATCACAAATTGTAGCCAGAAAAAAAAATCTAAGATGGCCTCCAAAGCTAGTTTCAAAGGGCTGTCACTCAACTAGTGTTTGGTTTGGGTACACGTAATGTATCAGGACCTACAAAAAAGTCTCTTAGAGCCATGGTCCAAACACYACAGGACGTAGACCATCTTGAATCAAAGCTGCCATTTTGTCTTGTTTTGTACAGGTATCTGAGCGAACAGACCTACATCTTTTACAGATTCCAGATTCACTCAGTACAGTCTTGAGGCATTGGAGATCAAATGATATCAAAGATTTTTGCTGCGACAAAAGATGTGGGCATGGCCAAGCCTCAGAAAATGAATTATTTGACATAAAACATCAAGGTTGAATAACTTCCACATACAGTACAAGGTCACAGCTGAATAATCATTTCTGTGTGTCATACCAGACCAGCACCCATCATTTTCACATGGTCATTTTGTGACATCAACTTAGCCCTGGCCCCTTAAAACAGGAAGTCACTTATTTAACTTCTGGATGTCTTATACACTGTGACTCATACAGATTTCTACCTGTGTCTGGTGACAACTAGTTGATGCAGCCCTCCAAGGCCCCTTTCACTTGTTTTTGGTTGTTTTGAGAAGTTTTAAGCCCTCCAAGGCCCCTTTCACCTGGTTTTTGTTGTTTTTACAGGGGTTTTCCGTCCTCCAACGCTCCTTTCACTTGGTTTTTGTTGGTTTTGAGGGGTTTTCAGCCCTTCTAGGCACACTTTACCTGATTTTTCAGAGGTTGTCATGGGTTTTTGGCCCTCCGAAACCTATTTTACCTGTTTTTTGTTGGTTTTTATTGGTACTGAAGGGTTTTCGGCCCTCCTAGACTCATTTTTGCCTGTTTTTTTTTTGTTTTTGTTTTTGTTTTTTTGTGGAGTTTTGGCAGTTTTTAGGGGTTTTTGGCCCTCCTAGGCCCCTTTTATTTGGTTTAAGCCTGTTTTTTGTACTTTTTGTCTAACTTGAGCAGTTTCTGGCCCTCCTAGTCACATTTCACCTGTTATAAGATTGACCATAACGCAGACATTTTTAGACATATTTGGCTCAAATTTGGTAGTATATCACAATGATCTCCAACAAACAGTAAATTAAAATATTTATTTAAATTGGAGAGCACGTGGTAAGTCACGTGGCAATAGGTTCTCCAGGAACTATTCTAGTTATTAGGTCTAACATTTCAATTAGTCAGAGATCCATTTAAGAACCATGCTAAAAAGAACAAAGAATTGTGTATTTGAATTATGTGTTTTGTTACATTTCTACAAAGCGCTACTGAGCTTCTAAGGTACTTTCATGTTTCCAACTCACCAGACAGATGGAGTGTTGTCACACTGTGGCAGGTGGCAGATAAGTGTAGAGTGATTGTGTGGAAGCAGGAAACCTGCAGTTCTGTAGCATCTTTCTGACACAGAACACTACCCAAGACTTCCACCCTCTGACGGACACGAACACTCCCTGGTTGGCGAGCACTGAAGGTCAGAATTACATCCTGACCAACACACAGAGAAGTTCATGTAGGACATTATTTAAACAAACAGAAACTACCTGAGGTTGCTGCTGGTCTCACCTGGCACTGCCCAGGACCTATAGTGCCTGCTGAAGGTTCAGCTGTAAAATAAGCCACTTTGCTGAAGCGGAAGCTCACAGAGAGTTGAGGGCAGAGATTTCGGAGCACACAAAGGTGATCTAGACTTTGTCCGAGCGCGCAGCTCAGGAAGTCGAATCTGTGAGAGGGTTCAGGCACCACAGAGACGGGGACTCCGGAGCCAGTTACTGCCATCTCCATGCTGCTGGTAGCTAAAGACAGAAAAGAAGTGATGAAATAAAATTATATATTGTAGGAAAAACAGTTATTGCCCCTAATCCTCCATCTGCCCTCAGATCAAGTACCACATTTTTGGTTTTTGGTGCCCAAACCCAATTAATTTAATCGAATGAGAATCTCCTTCCCCCATTTATCATCATGGAAAGCTGTACTTTTAACCAGTAGTGGGCAGTAGTACTTTAACCAGCTCCTCGTTAGTATAGTGGTRAGTATCCCCGCCTGTCACGCGGGAGACCGGGGTTCGATTCCCCGACGGGGAGAAACAATTTTGACGTTTTTGATTATTTAACATAATAAATTTATAAATATTGTTGGCTGATTCAGTGGAGTCATTTTTTGAATAAGATGTCATATGTTAAGCAATCTATTATTATAGTTTATATGGTTTTATGTCTTTGTAAAAAGACATAAAACCATATGTCTTTGTGTCTTTGTAAAAAGAGAAAAAAAGGATATAAGTCGTGACCACCACTTAAGGAGAAATAAACTGCAGAAATGCTGTTACAACAAGGGAATGATGGACTAAACACATATTACACAAATATGCTTTGTTTCTACACTCAGCATGCACAGTTACCATGGAGCAACAAGAACTGTAAGCTGACCCAGTTGTAAAACAGTACCATTCTGGTGGGTGAAGCCATGTCTGCAGTCCACGATGTCAAACAGGAGGAAGAGACAATAATCCTGCCGCCTGCATGAATCCTCGTACAACTTCCTGTCACACACACATAGAATGCATCAAATACCAGCACTCAAGGGACAATTACCATCTCCTCGTTAGTATAGTGGTAAGTATCCCCGCCTGTCACGCGGGAGACCGGGGTTCGATTCCCCGACGGGGAGTAATACCTTTTCTTTTTTGTGAGTTTCAACTCCTCTAACCTCAAGTTTTATTAATCTTTCAAAACATCTGAAATAAAWGATAAATGGAACATGTATTTTATGTAGACTTGCATAATTTAATTTATTTACAAATGAGCTGCTTATATAAAGAYGTGGTTGCCCAGCAGCAGTTTCAGAGTCTCAGACACAGGGTACCTGTTCCAGACGGGACTGAAGCAGACCGTCAGCGTGGTTCTATCATATGGACCCAGTCGACCATGTGAAGGCACACACACCAGAACCTGAGCAAGGTCCTGCTCAGCTGAGCTGCACTTCTTCATTCCTTCCACCAGGGCGGCGTCTGTGCTCCTCTGGAGGTCTGTCCCCTGCAGTCAGATCAGAACATTTTAAGTCTGGTTCTGCAGGACCCCCACCTTTACAAGTTCAAAGCGCTCACCCTCTCAGTCCCTGCAGCAGTCTCCTGCAGCAGACAGACCCAGTCACACACCCGGGGTCCAGAGTTCCTCAAGACCACCTTCTTCACGCAGGAAGTTCCAAAGTAGACTGGTCCAAACCACAGACAGGTGAGGGGARACCCCTGGAAAATAAAAGAAACGTGAAAAAAAATCATTGATTTAAAATGAGCTTGTTCTTCTGTCATTTAGGAACCAAATCTACCTTCAGGTCAAGAACCTGGAGATGCTGCTCCACCACCTCCGCCCTGATACTGAGAACTACATCTGATCTGTTCTGGAGCCTCACCCTCAAGAGACAGAAAAACAAAAAATAATTAATGCTGCAAGTAGTGTTGGGAGGTCCTCGCACTGCTCCAGCTGTGCTGCGACAAGAGGATGTGGAAAAGCTGGATCAGCCAACTATTGAATGGTTAAGTTTCTGCTCTGAGCGGGCGGGGCTATAATGATGTCATAAAACTTCCAAACTAATGTGTTGAGCAGTGCTTCCTGATGACGCACACAAAATTTAATGCAGATCGGATGATGTATCCGTGCATCATAGCTGTTAAAACAGCCTAGGGGAGCAGCGGAGTCAATATCTGGTACCTGGAAATCGGTACTAGTACTCAACGGTACCAATTTTCAGTACTTTCTGTGTGTTGATTTTTAATAATAAACTTAATCTTTTTAATTTAACATATTTAGTTCACAATATATAAAATTAACAAATATCAAGACAACATTCAACTCTTTATATTTGTACTCTTTGTAACATCAGTTGTTTAACAAATTTCTTTAAAGTGAAATAGTGCTGTACCAAACGATTATTTTCTAATCGATTAATCTAACTATTATTTTTTCGATTAATCGATTATTCTAACAACAAATTTATAAGTTATTCTGACGTGAGTGCACTGGAAATTTAAAACGTTTTCATCAAATTAACAAGAACAGTTCTTTAATATTGTCCTGATGCATCTCAGTAATCCAGGTAAAAAATCAAAGGAAAAAAAATTGTATAGGTCCTCTGGAC
>NW_013952722.1:543263-546117 GCF_001266775.1 Austrofundulus limnaeus | reverse complement strand
AATCCAGCAGATAATTCAGAGGCGGTCTGTTCGGTAAATTTTACTCCAGGAGCTGCGAGGCTTGTTTTCAAGCTTCAGACTGAACTGAAGCAGCAGCTGCTGATGTCATTATGCTCTTGCGTGATGCTGCATTCAGGAAAAGAATGGAAAATCTCCCAMTCTTACGCCAATATGTTCACAATGATGCGTTTAGGTACCAAAAYATGGTACAGTTTGATGTTACGTGAATAGGTACTCTGTAGTACGGACAGAATTTGGTCGGTTCTTATAAAAGTATCAAATTCGGTACCCATGTATCTTTGATACAAAATGTTCTATTTCCTGGACCATGGCTCCAAGAGCCTTCTTTGTGGGTCCTGAGATGTTACATGTGTGTACTGAATTTCATAATTCTCAGTCAAAGCATGGACAAACAAAAATTTTAACTACCTTTATTGAAATTATTTAAAAAAATTATTTGTTAGAGAATAAAAAATGAAATCCATTGCACTTTAGATTTTCAAAATCTGGCAAGTACTTTTCAAATAGCAGTCATTTTACTCTCGTGACCAGCTGTGCCTCATTTTGACAGTCTGAAGGGCTATTTTCATGGGGATAAAACAATGGATACAATCCTCTAAAATCCAAGAAAATTACTTTGCTGACTGACAAACATATATTTAACAAAAAACAGAAGTACTTACCCCATTGTTTAAATCACTTTTGAAAATATTGAGTCCCAAAAATGGCAAATATGACAAAATCGCACCAAATGAAAATTATGAGCAAATCAGCTAAAGCCATATTCACACCAGCATATCTCAGTAAGTATGATGCCCACAAACCAAAAAATCTTTATGCTGATTGACATTCAATAGTGCAAGACGCCCAATTTTTTTCAGATAATTCAATCACTTCGATTCTGAGAAACTGGACMTCAAAAAATCAAAAATGGTCAAAAATCCCTATGCCCGAAAAAGTGCAAAAAATGCAGATTTATACATCTTCACAAAAAAATTTTCTTTTGATGTAACACTCTGAAACTTTGAACTTGGTAAGAAGTTGCCCCATAAATTTGATATGTAATAATCAAAAAATAATTCCTTTAAAAGAAAAAAATTGACAAGCCAGTATACGTGGAGCATTTTGCCAATTTTTCAAATATATGCAAATTTCCTTTCTATTCAGTGTACTTTTACAGAGTAYACGTCAGTGTATTAGGATCTGACCACTCAGAATGAACAGTTCATGCCAAAAAAATAATAAAGTAATGTAATAAGCATTTCTGTAGCTATTGCAGAATTATTTTGAGATATAATTCATGTATGCATCAGAGAATTAAAAAGTAGGTGTGGGACTCTCCAGCAGTCGGCAGTCTGTGTTCTTAAATTTAAAACCATTACTGTTTTAYAAGTGATGATAAACTGGAATAGAACTATGGTTTTAATATTGATAATATTGATTATTTTAAGACAGAAACATCAGTGTATTTTTGGATTTTGGTCAGGTTWTCAAGTAAAAAAGGTTAAAAGCTTCACAACACAGTGGGTCAATCTGAGAGGCAGAGCTGCTCCTCTGGTTAACTTGGCGATTTAAATTATAAATTCATACTCATTAATGGTCAAATTATGTTCCACTTTCAACTATTAATGATCAGTGTTCAAGTTATTATACACTAAATATTTTTGAGGGTCACTTTACCTGAAAATTTGTGAAGAATCATGGAGAAACATCATTCATTTTAGAGGACTTTCTCCTCCTCTCAATCACTGGAGACGGGCAGAACGTAGCTGCTAAAAACTAACTTTCAGGTAATTGTTTCTCCTGAATAAAAKCTTTACTTAAATCTAAAATAGGGATGCATGATACTGTATATCTGCACTAATATTGGTATCGGCCGATATTGGTCATTTTTTAGAATATCGGTATCGGTCCAATAGGTAAAACTGGGCAGATATTAACATCCGATATTGATTTCCCACTTTTTAGMTTTGTGTTTCTGTTTTGGGAGGGGAGATGGTTGGTTGAGCGGCATCTGTTTGATCATGACAGTGATATTGACGCTGCACAGCCAGGAATAACTGAAGTAGGGAATCATGTCARAGGTCTGGTTGTTTATTTACGGTTTCAAAAAAAGACCCATGTGTGTTTGTGCAATATCGGTAAATATCGGTTAAAGGCCATAATAACAATAAATATATCGGAAATCTATATCGGTTGAAATTTTCATATTGGTGCTTCCCTAATCTAAAACATATCTTTTGACTAATACAAGAATGATTTTTGCCTAAAGTGGATTTATTACCATGTTTAGTGAGTAATACATGCAGAGGAGTGTCCTCAACCGGACACCTGCTTTGTCTGGGGCGGGCTGTCGGTTCGGGGGTTCCCCTAATATAATGCCGTAGCGCAAAAGTGCCGTAGTTCAGACCCTTATGTTGCATTCAGGGTCATGCAGGAAACTAAATTATCTTTATTTTGATACSAAGTTTGGGGGTCTGTGATATGTTTTTCTGGATGAAAATCACGATCAGCCTAAAACTTAGAGATTCTTTTTATCTTTTCTTTACTAAATTTAATCATTTACAAAGTGTTTTATGTGGTATAGAAAGCTTAGAATCTCCTCTATTCATTGATATAAAAAACTATTTTCTTCAACGCATCATTCTCAGATGGCACAGTTCCAGAAATCATTGAGTTTTTTTCTCCTGGAGAGCAGCGCTAAAAATCTGGAAAATTCCATGAAGCTAGCAAAAAAGCAGATTTACTTGCTGTTTTGTTTTTGTTACTGAGGGAGTATTTTTCCATCCATCCATCCATCCATTTTCTTCCGCCTATCCGGGGTCGGGTCGCGGGGGCAGCAGCTTCAGAAGGG
>NW_013952722.1:540642-542123 GCF_001266775.1 Austrofundulus limnaeus | reverse complement strand
ACTTATCGTCCTCATTTTTTTACCGACCTCAAAAAAATTTATCATGCAATTAATTGATTTATTGACTATCGCGACAGGCCTACCAAGAGACTTTTTTTCTTGTCTTGGGGTGGTCTACCTACGTAACGAATTTCAGCTCTACCGTATGTTGAGGTGCTGTAGAGCCGTTTGGCCACGCCCATTTTCAATTCTGTTAAAATATTAAAATATGGGTAGAGGAACAATTTCATGTAAAGTTTGGTGAGTTTTTGTATGTGTCTTATTTTTCGGAGGAGAATGATAATAATTACATTAGAATAACAACAGGCCTTCACAGCGTTCAGCTGCTCAAGCCTAATAATAACCTGGTTTCTTTAACATGTGTGAGTTGTTTCTGGTTAAACTCACAGAACTCTGTCATGGATCTGTCTGGGTCGGTCCGTGTGCAGCTCCACATTCAGCCACTGGGTGGAGCCAGCTGCTACGACCCCGCTGAGCGGTGAAACGCTGAGCGAGGAGTCGACACCGCTGAGCTCAACGTGGAATGCACCTTCATGATAACAAACACAGTAAGGTTTTACCTTCAGCTCACGTCTCAGATCATCACAACTCGACTCACCTGCTGCTGAGCCTGCGTTGGTTACAGCATGAAGTCTGCTGACCACCTGACTGCTCGCCACCACGCAGCCGAAGTCCAGCAGCGAGTCGGTTACAAGACAGCACGCTTTGGGAGACCTGCAGCGGGAACACGTGAAACAACTGAAGCACTGTTCAAGATGGCTGCTGCTCTTTTAAAAGGTCCAGAGTTGCTCACCCGAGCACCGGGATCTGCAATGTCTCCATGTTGTCCACGTGAACCTGGATGTGGTCTCTGACTTCCTCCTCAGCTTCGGGAGTGAACACCAGGAAGCCGCTCACGGACAAACCTGAGGGGACAGACCTGGCTTGGCTGGAGGGGATGAAGCTGAAGATCTGCAATGGGACAAAGGATGAAAGTTTATGGTCACTTATGTATGTGATATATTTTCTGTGAGCCTGTGAGCATTAACGCCAAGATTCCTAGCAAGGAATGAACTTGAAGATTCAGAGTTAACTAATTCATCATCATCATCAGTGTGTTCTGAGCACACAACTTCCTGGATTATTTCTTTCAGATGTGAGCAAATGGAGTAAAAAAAATGACCAACTGAAACTATTTGTGGGTAAGATCTACATGTTTTTCCTCCTTCTGTTCTGTGCTTCACGAACATGTGTGGCTGTGTGGGCCGGTACTGGACTCTGCAGGCTTCAAGCTCCTCTGAGCGGACCGGGTCATGCAGTACAAGCCACGACGCTGTGATAATTTTCTTGACAGAACACCGAAAACTGAAGCAGACATAAGGGAGAAAAACATGGTAGGATCTCTGTAACTATGTTATCTTCGGCTGTGTCCAAAACAACAGGCCGGGTCCTCCGAAGGCCGAATTTGTCGGCCGCATACGTCACAGCGCCGCGACGAAGGA
>NW_013952722.1:537335-539072 GCF_001266775.1 Austrofundulus limnaeus | reverse complement strand
GGGTTACCTCTACAATGGGCATAGTAACAATATTTTATACTACATTTATCCATTTTAAATACACCAACCTCACTCCTTTGTAACAACTAAGACAAAAATGTAATTAATTCAGAAAATCTTTTCAGGACCCCACCTTGATGTTTCGGGACCCCACTTTGGGTCCCGACCCCAACTTTGGGAAAAACTGCCCGGCCTGTCGTTTTGGACACAGCCTTCTAATCATTATTCTTCCAGTTCAATCCTTGTCAGGACCCTCTGAGTTAAAGCTCAGGGGCTGCAACTTTTTCAAAAAGTACCACAAACTGTAACTCATTATTGTTATTGGTTCAGGAAATTAATATTCACCCCACGAATAATTACGCTCAAGAGCTGCCACTGTCTCAAAACAAACTGTAACCCAGATTTAATCTGAGTTTTCTCCAGCCGTGTCTTCTTTCCTGCTAGGTTTACACATTAACCCTGTACTACTCCTTGGATGAATAATACACGTTTAGGACCCTGAAAATCCTGTTTCCATTTTGTGTTAAATATTTCAGTCATCTTTTCTTCGAGTTTAACTACGTCAATCACATTTAAGAGTGTGAAAATTAATGTAATCATTTTATATTATTTTATTATTACTCTGTAGATTTCTCCTCACATTGTGGGTTTTTTTGTATCAGGTCAAATTATTTAAACCATGACTGATTTAAAACAACATTATAAACATAAAACAACCAAGGGGGGTGAATACTTTATAAAAGCACTGAGATATTCCGTGTATAAATATAAAATTTAAATACGAGAAACTAGTTCAGACTGGTCGAAATAGTTTATAACACTGGTTTCCACGATGGGAAAAAACTGTACAATTTATTAATATAATATAATAAGATTATTCAGAACACAAATTAAACTAGTTACTGACAGATAAAACGTCAAATTGTCTCACTAAATACTGACAAAACCTGAATTTTTGTCAAAAAAAAAAGTTTTTCGGTCGTTAGCTTGTTGCTAATTCGAAATTAGCTTTCGTCTCCTTCAACTCTGAAGCTACTCGTGGTTTATAAAACTTTTTATGGTTGTATTAATGGTTTATAACACACTCGTGATTTTATTAATGTTTTATAAAACACTTATCAATTGTTACCTTGGACACGGGCTTCTCAATCCTGATGTTCTTCGAGGTTTTTCCAACATTCGTCACCGTCACGGCTCTCCTGTAAACATGGCCGACTTCTACATCTTTAAACTCCAGGACCGGCGGGTCAACTCGAACCGAACCTTCGGCCATGATGATTAGTCTGCTGAAATTAAACTATCAGCGATAATGAGTTTTTGTTTTGCATGTAATTTTTTTGTTATAACCGCATACGTGTTGCACCAGGAGGCGAAAGCGGCTGCTTGTTGACCGTTGTGTTACCTAGACACGGGTGCGGGCGGCTCAGGTGGCCTCAGCTCTAGGAGGAGCGCTTGTTTGGAAAGCATTGGGCAGCCCGGAAAGGCGGAGCAGCCGCCGCTTCAATCGTTTCACGATTATTTTTCTCCCAACTTTTCAGTTGTAATGGTTTGTATGAGTTTTCCACAAAATAGATACGTTCGTCATCAAAATATGAGCTCATCTATTTGTCTCCGCCCCAATATGAACACACGAGTAATTCGAACGAATTTTAACATCGTTCATTAAACTTCAGCTTCTAATGCGCATGCGTCAAAGCGAGACCCAGAAAACCTTTGATATCACGTTACGTTATATAA
>NW_013952722.1:535045-536208 GCF_001266775.1 Austrofundulus limnaeus | reverse complement strand
AAACAAGAGCATTAATGCACATAAAAATAGCAAATGCACAAAGGATTGATTTTTCATAATGCATACAAAATAGTGCTTAAAATGTGGAACATAGTTTTTATTATACAATTTGGGTTTTTACATAATAAAACATAAAAGGCAATAAAGAAAACATTTGTGTCAGTTTCATGTCTGATTTCATTGAACGGCTCCGYTACTTTCCCATATCTCATCATCATACGTGTAGAAAGCAGGTGYGGTTTCATCTGTGATGGTCAGATTATAACTGTGGTGGTCTTTGTCAGTGGTCTCTTCATGGTTGATAGAATCACCTTCAGTCCTGTCAACACTCTGTACAGTTTGAGGATGGCTGGATGTATCCGAGCAAAAACTGTCTCTCTGCAGACCTGGGTCCTGGCTAACAGCTTCACTTCTTTCTTTAACTTTTACATTTCYARCTGTGAGTCCCTCCTCACCACCAGGAGAGGCTTTCTCTGATTCTCCTCCTGTTCTGGAGGCTGACGTGCTCCTCATGCTCTGTAACCCCTCAGGTTTGCTCTCCACACCAAAGAAGTTGTTGTGGACGACGTAGCGCACACACTGCAGGAGGACGTTCCTCTCATGGCGGATGTCCGGRGCTAGGAGCTACAGAGTGAGACAAAAACACAAGGTGGAGTCACAACTTCTAAAAACAAATTMAAAACAGAGAGAAGAGCCAAATGAAGTCAGAGCTAAAACAAAATATAGAACTAGCTCCAGAGCTGAAATATACAGTATGGTGTTAGCTCCAGATGCTAGTTCCTGGTGTTAGCTCCAGATGCTAACTCCTGGTGTAAGCTCCAGGTGCTAGCTCCAGGTGTTTGCTCCTGGTGTTAGCTCCAGATGCTAGCTCCTGGTGTTAGCTCCAGATGCTAGCTCCTGGTGTTAGCTCCAGATGCTAGCTCCTGGTGTTAGCTCCTGGTGTTAACTCCAGATGCTAACTCCTGGTGTTAGCTCCAGATGCTAACTCCTGGTGTTAGCTCCAGATGCTAACTCCTGGTGTTAGCTCCAGATGCTCACTCCTGGTGTTAGCTCCAGATGCAAGCTCCAGGTGTTAGCGCCTGGTGCTAGCTCCAGGTGTTAGCTCCTGGTGCTAGCTCCAGGTGTTAGCTCCTGGTGTTAGCTCCAGATGCTAGCTCCTGGTG
>NW_013952722.1:526215-527434 GCF_001266775.1 Austrofundulus limnaeus | reverse complement strand
GTTATTGTCATTTCAACTCCTAAATGTCATGGGAATAAATATTTTTATGTAGTTTATGTTTGATTTATTAGTTCATTGTTATTCATGCATTTTTAAAAATAAAAACCAAATTAACAATTTAGTGACATTTTTTGAGGACCCCCAAGATAACTCTCGCAGACCCCTGGGGGTCCTGGAACCCCAGTTTGAGAACCTCTGATCTAAAGACATCAAGCAGGAACATAAATGTGTCTTTAAACAGACAGACTAACCATTCTGCCATGTGAGTTACAAAGAGACTTCATGAGGACAGAGCTTCAGGAGGCAGGAGCATCGAGCAGAGATTGTAGCCAGGATAAGTGGCTTCRACCTAGCATTAGCAACGTAGCGCTAGGCTAACCCCACACCCAAGAGTTTCCCACAAACATGCTAACATGAAACGAGCAGCTCACCCTCTGGTTCTGAATCACTTTCCGTCATGGAGCCGTAGTTGGCCATCAGGGAGCCGAGAGCTGAGCTCATGTGTTTAGGGGCCACCACGACTCCAGCCATCTTGGATTCTGGAGCGTGGTCCTCTTTGTCTGAGTCTAGGAGCACATTGGAAACAAGCAGCGGTGCATAACTTTGATTTTTATTCTAAAAGTCAGACATCAGAGTAACAGAAACAAGACTTGTCTCACCGTGGTCACTGCTGGCCAGTGCACCCAGTGGATCYCCTTTTCTAGAGGGAGGGTTGAAGGGTTTGGGTGTCTCTGTAGAGCTGTGGTCRGCTGGGTTGGATCCTTGTGGGCGTCGCCCTCGGAACCCTCTGTTACCCCACCCTCGACCTCTGCCTCTGCCCCTGCCCCTCATTCGTCTGGTAGTAAAAACATTCTCAGGTTAAATGGTTCTGTGCGCTCTTGCTGGGTGTTCCTGGTCTAAAGGGGTCAGAACTGATCCAAACTGGACCAGAGACTTACCCAAACTGAGCCGTCTCAAGAACACCTCCCGYCTGCTCCCGCACCTCCAGCACTCTCCTCTTCTTCTCAATRTTCTGAAGCGTTGGATAGTTCCTGAAAAAAACAAACCCTGTCAGTCAGATTCAGACGACTGTGATGGAGTTATAAAATGATTATCAGTGCTTTTATTTTGAAGTAAATACACATTAGCTCCCACCTCACAAGCTAATATACAGCGGGTAAAATAAGTATTGAACACGTCACCATTTTTCTCAGTAAATATTTTACTAGAGGTGCTAATG
>NW_013952722.1:520511-523631 GCF_001266775.1 Austrofundulus limnaeus | reverse complement strand
AAATCAGGATATATCGTATCGTATCGCCAAATTCTTGCCAATACACAGCCCTAGACAGTCGTCAGTTTCAGTAAAATAATCTTACTTGCGCCTCTCCTCTCTCCATTTAGTGATCTCCTCTGGCGTGTCCAGTTTGATTCTTCTAGCTCCTGGAGCATGGTTCTATAACCAGGACATGAAACACGGGTCAGAAACAGGAAATCACAACAAGTTAAAGACACACACTGAAGGTAAACTCACGTTTTTCCAGTGTATGGCTACTAACTTCTCATGGGCCATGAAGTTACAATCATGTATGGAACACTGCAGGTGACATTTGACCACAACACRTTAAATCAAATCAAATCAAATCAAACACCTTGAAGCGACAAACTGAATAAATACCTTGACGTGTTGGGAAACGTGTTCGTCGTACTTGGGCTGGTTTTCGAAGCCGCGGTCACACGTGTCACAGTAGTGAGAATACTCCGGCTCTTTCTTGTTCTTCGGCTGTGGGTTCAAATTACAATTCAAATATAAAGAATCAGTAAAATGTTTGAAAAGGTTTGGACGATTCACCTTTTTCCCACGTTGATTATGAGGCCTGCAGCTCTGTCTTCCACCTGGACGCCACTGATGTCYAAAGTTTTGAGCTGAACACAGAAAACAAAGAAAAACTGTACSATCTTCTTGTGCTCAGAGTCTGTGTTTGGACTGACCATCTGCTACTACCACCAGGGTTTAGCTCAGTATTATACCCAATTTTGTGTTTGCTAATTATCTGTGGCGGTCATCTTGAATCAGATTTGCTCCAAAACGTAATCAYTTGTAGAAGTGCATCTGGTGGTTTATTGCCTAGAGTTTAATCAGAATCCAGAGATATTTTGCTAACAGACACTCACAGTAAGGGTGTGTTTGTCCGTAGTTCCCCGCGCTTGGAGGGAAGCTGTAACCCGCCTCTCTGTACTCCCAGCCCGGGTTGACGCCGCAGCTCCAGCCGGGCTCGGACGGCGTCTCTCCCCAGCTCCACATGCTGGGGTGGAAGCTGCTGGAGCGGGGCTTCTGCTGCTGCTGCTGCTGCGCGGGGAGCTGAATGGAGCTCGGCCGGGGACAGCTGAAGTCCGGCGCGGGGTAACGCTCCGGAACGTTCATATCGTCAGTTCCGCTGCTTCTCTGAACCTTTAAAACGAAAGATAAAAATATTTTTCTCTGAACGTCAACTCAAGTTTTTCGTCCACATGCTACTCTCTCGCGACCATGTTTTGCTAAACTTCACTGGTCTCGTCACTTCCGTTACAGCCGGAAAAATTATTGATGCATTCAATGTAACTCGGAAATTATAGGCTTTAGATTGAATTTTGGTCGAAGGCCAAATAATTAATCTACTAATATATGAAGTTGTATTTTATTTTAGTAGACCCGTGCTGAAATAATTGATATTCAAACATTGTTTTTTTAATTAACATTGCTGATTGCTGTACAGCTAGGTTTTTATCAAACGTGTACGAGACATTATAGCCGAATAGATGGATTTACTTAATGTATTTGAAAGCCTCGTGTTTTTTCCACAACATCTCGCGAGATTTGGTTATAAAGCACTTTGGTTGCCAAATTAGTTGTTATTACGCACTCTGACATTATATGGTTGGAGATAAGTCACAATTAAACACTTTTCTTAAAGAACTAATACCATTGGCTTTAAAAATTGAGTKCTTTTCCCAGTTAAATCTATATAAATTTGAATTTATGAGAATTCACGACTGCTCTGATTCTACAATTGACAATGACATAGGTCAAGTATTTAGGAATGTGGATTGCTAAATGTACAGGAAGAATTCACAAGATAATATTGACTAATGTAAAAAGACATTTAAAAACTGACTTTAAAGAGACATTGCATTGTTTGGTATAACAATATTAATCTTCATCTCCATCTTCTGCCATGTAGCCATGGTCAGGTCATGGCGGCAACAGGTCCAGGAGAGAAAGCCAGACAYCCCTCTCCCCAGGGACATTTTTCAACTCATCTGGGGGACCCTGAGGTGTTCCCTCCAGGGAGTCCTGGGTCTTTCTCAGGGCCTCCTACCAGTGGTACATGCCTGGAACACTAAAGAGAGGCGTCCAGGAGGCATCCTAATCAGATGAACCACCTCAACTGACTCCTTTTGATGTGGAGGAGCATCGGCTCTACTCTGAGTTCCTCACCCTGTCTCTAAGGCTGAGCCTGGCCCCGCTATGAAGAAGCTCATTTTGGATGCTTGTATCCAGGATCTCRTTCTTTTGGTCTCATGATCCATGCCTCAGGACGACAGTTGAGGGTTGGAAAGAAGACAGACCAGTAAATCAAGAGCTTTGCCTTTTGTCAGCTCTTTCTTCACCATGACGGACCRAAGCAACACYCTCATTACWGAGGACGAGGTCCCAATCGTCGATCCATCTACTCCTCATCCTACATCCTTTGGTTCTACAAGGATTGGATCTCCATTAATAGCAACCCARACACCCCATACTCCCACAGCACCCCTCCCTTGTGAAATAACAGTCACACTGAGTGAAAGAAAATCTGTATAAGACTGGTGGCATAAACAAATTTGATCAGTTTCTGCACATATTGGACAAAATTGCACCTTCTCCTTGTATGTCGTCCTTGTATGGGCCAAATAAACCTGTTTGCTTTTATGTGTATTTTTGTTTGACATTGTGTTGCTAGCATTTCTTTTGTGTGCCAGGAGAGGACACTGTTATAATTACATGAACCACACTTTTTTTATACACTTGTTGGGGGCCACTATAACATCTTGTACTTCATGCAACCTTTTTGGGTTTTGTATTTTGTGCATCTATGGATTWAACAACATCAAGTACTTGCTATTTTACCCAACTAAACCGGACCAAACAGTCCTGTTAAGTCTTTATTTATTTCTTGATTCTTGTGCTTTGTCAAAAATTGTTCATGTTTACAGGAGCTGTGCTCTACGTTACAGATTTTTGTATATGAGACCGTTTTGTTCTCTTTGTTCAACTTAAAACAACCTTTTGCACATCCTCATAGTCAGTACTTTGCAATGTATTAAATACTTTGTGTCCATATGTATGTATGTATGTATGTATGTATGTATGTATGTATGTATGTATGTATGT
>NW_013952722.1:517639-519275 GCF_001266775.1 Austrofundulus limnaeus | reverse complement strand
ATGTCTTTTTACATACATAATTTATTTTGTTAAAGTTTTAGTAAAACATGTCTTTTTACATAAGATAAAAAGACAAGATGTATTATTTTTGCCCATTATAAAACGATGCTGTAAACCGGGGGATAGTCACTGAGCTGAACCATATCTGGCAACCCGGAAGTAGCCAGCTCTGTCTCTCTCCCAGCGCCTCGTGCAGTTTGTGCAGCATCGGCGCGCCGTCGGTCATCCGACGGAGGAAAACTTTGAGCTCTCTCTGCAGAGGGAGTGTTTAAACAGGACCACAGAGCTGCTGACAAGATGCTCGTCCTATTTGAGACCGCGGCTGGGTTTGCTATATTTAAGGTGATATTTGGTGCCTCACTTCCGGCCACTTTAAAATTGATTTATAGTCGTTCTCTGCTGGAGCTAGCTTAGCTTAGCTTAGCCTAAACTCCTCCTGTGTTTGCCTTTATAGTTCATTTAGATTCAGCTGTTTGTTAGTATTGCAGGAACAGTGAAGACAGGTGTATGCGTGCACATGAACGCACTTCATTAGTTTGATGACGTCTTCATTCTTAATGCTAAGGCTAACAAGAGTTAGCATCGTGAGGGGCCTGTAACCACGTGTGGACATGGAGGCTGACTGTCCCTCCTGATATACTGTTTTAGTTTGAGGCGCATATGTTACTTCTTTCAGTCTATGTTATTCAACTAAATGTCATTTTATGTGCGTTTAGTTAGTTTTTAGAGTTGTTGACTAGATATTTAGTATTAAACACCAGTGTTGTATTTAAATCTCGTTTCAACAGAATATAGGTTCCACGTGGTCAAACTACAAACAGGTCCTGAACTAAATCTAATGGTGCAGTTTTCCAACATTGATTTGTAGTTTAAAATGTGGGTACGCATTTTATGTGTACTCAAGTCCTCTGAAAATTTTAAACTGGATTAATTTACAACAGACAAATCAGGTGGAATCAGAAGTGTACAGGGTTTCACCCAGAACGTGTGCAAAGTGTGGTGGTAGGACTGACTGCTAGGGTACACTAGGGCTGTGTATTGGCAAGAATTTGGCGATACGATACATATAACAGAGGGGTCACGATACGATATATCCCGATATATTGCGATACTATAAGCAAGGCAATATATTGCGATATATTGTGGTTTTTTTGTCCAAAAATTCTATTAAATAAAAACCTCTTACTGAAAAAAGAAAAGAAAAGCTAATGTTTACTTACRATGCTAATGCTACGCTTACTCTCTGGCGCTCAAGAGGTAGAGGAGCCAAATGGCTGGCTCACTGCTGCCAACTAGTGGTCAGAGGCTGAACTACAACATAAAAATGAACGACTGGCAGGAAAGTTGACATTTTAAACCTTAAAAAAAATCGATACAGGGCTTTAGGATATCGATACAGTATCGGGAAATTAAATATCGCGATATTTCAGTGTATCGATATTTTCTTACACCCCTAGGGTACACCACTGTGTTTTTGTATAAAATGTTTAAAGTTGACAGGAAATGTGACCATGTAGTAATATGTTATTATAACCCAAAAAAGGTTAACTATTAAAATATGATTTTACCAAACAAAAACAAATGCTCTTAAGATTAATCACAATAAAGTCAGCCAGTGAATCTTAAAGTGTAACTT
>NW_013952722.1:514526-516364 GCF_001266775.1 Austrofundulus limnaeus | reverse complement strand
AAACATCAAAATTAGCACAGAAACAGTACTATATAACATTTTAGACACATTCTAGACAGTTTATCAGCTAAAAAAAGTTAATTTGGGGGTAAGTTCCTCTTTAAAACAAGCTGTGTAATGCTGGGCTTAATTTAAAGTTAAAATAAATTTAAAAAAGTGCAAGCATCAAAATAATCACTTTGAGGCCAAGAGGTTAGCAGATGTTTGTCCTGTCCTSTCAATCTTCTCTAGGTGTTAGGATGCCATTTACATCCTATTCTGGAGCTGGGAAGAGGTAGTGAGGTAATTTCCCAACAAGCCAAATGAAACTGCATTCCACAGTTAGCCCACTGGTTGCCGCTAAATTAACTACAAAACTGCTACAATGTAAACAATGACAAAAAGAGAGCTCTACTACGTACGTCATGCAAATAAACATTGATTTTAATAATGGAGCGTACCGTTAGCTCCAAGTAAACAAACAACACTAAGCCTGGCAGGTGGGTCGTCCTGGTCTCTAATATTGTCAGGCAAACTTCCAACAGAGTAGGGACATGTTCACGTGTTAACTCGGTATTGTTCAGTTGCTCTGAGGGCAAAAGACACTTTTGTCTCACAGCTACGTCACTGCTTCAATAAACAATCACAGGTGGTCTTTACCTGCAGGTGTTCATCAGGCCAGCTGTTTCAGGCCTGTTTGAACAGACTGTTGTCAGTTTAATGATTAGTTTGATGTCTGGTTACTGAGGTTTGGATGTGTTTCAGGTCCTCGATGAATCAAAGCTGCAGCAGGTCGACAGCCTGTATAAGGAGTTTGAAACTCCTGAAAAAGCCAACAGAATGTAAGTTAAATTAAATAAAAACACCATGAAGACTGCACTGAGTGGTTTCATGTCACTGTGTGTGTTCTGCTCCACCAGAGTGAAGCTGAAGCACTTTGAGAAGTTCCAGGACACGACGGAGGCCTTGGCAGGTCAGTGTGAGCTCTCTGTGTTCTCCCACAGTGTGGTCTGTGATGCATTCTAGTGTCTGATGACTACATGAGGCATTCCTTATCCAACGTCACTACCACTGAGACCACACTGATCCTGAGCAGCAGCGTGTGTGTTGGACCTGTTGTTTCTTTGCTGGAACAATTCTTCATAGCTTTTAGTGGCACGARACAGAAACAGGAGGTTTAAGAAGTGTTGCTCATGGTTCAGACAGGTTAACCTCCTGAGCCAAACATGAAAAACAGCAGTTCTCCTTTTCTATTTCTTTTAACTTATGTTAACTTCAGATCTGTCAATTGAACCTGGACATGTTGGTATCAAAAGAAACCTAAGAATCTTTACTAAAAGCGCATGGTAACCATTTTACATTCAACAAACACGGTTCAAACGTCAAGCAGTTGAATCAGAAATTAAACTGTTCAAAATGGGTTTGTTGCAAATCTTTAAAGGAAAGAGTTTTGATATTTTGTTTTTAAAGCAAGTCAAAATAGATACCTAAATATGTTGAAAAGTGTGTTGAAAGTAGGCCTGTCGCGATAGTCAATAAATCAATTTATTGCACAATGAAAATTTTTTTTGAAGTCGGTAAAAAAAATGAGGACGATAAGTTTCATTTTCCTGCTTGTTTATTTACTTTGTCTCTCTCCCTCTCTCTGCTCCACTGCACAGGAGCTCAGCTGACTCCTCCCCTCCTGTTTTCTTAGTGTCGGGAGGAGTGAACTCTCGTGTTAGCGTGAGAGCTCGTAGCAATAACAAACTAAAGAAATGTTTCAAAGCAGAACGCGGCTGCTGCAGTGTCGGAGCACTAGAGCCTGAATTTCGCAGCGGGGAGGGAGGGAGAGAGGGAGAGAGAGAGAGAGAGAGAGA
>NW_013952722.1:509711-511391 GCF_001266775.1 Austrofundulus limnaeus | reverse complement strand
AAATTTTGAGACAATTAATCGCCCAGCAAAATTTGTTATCGTGACAGGCCTACATGTGAGCAGCTCCAGCATTTTTAAAAAGAAAAACAACGCGGACACGCTGATTACAGTGCGGTGTGAAAGTAAAACATGTCGCAGCGCTCCCGTCTGGAAAAGAAACTTAAACACAGCTGTTCTCTCTTCCCTCATATTCTGACACAGAGGGTAGAAACAGCTAAATTAGACAGTTAAAACACATTTATAGTTCATAACTCACTCTTGTTGTTGTTAACACTCTGTTTCACAACATCAGCTGCTGCGCTGTCCCCGGGGGAAGGGGCGGACACATGCGCTCGCATGACCCAAAGAACGGATCGGCCGAACGGACAGCGTATCGGCCGAACGGACAGCGTATCGGCCGAACGGACAGCGTATCGGCCGGCCGATGTATCGGTCGACCCCTACTTCCGATGAAATCTCCCAAGTGTTAATCTTTATTTTGATGCTAAGCTTATTTGAGTAGAGTTAATAAATGCTGAGATACACTYAGTTACATTTCAGTATTTTGAGCAAAAACTTGAAGAGAACCCCTTGGGTCTTCAGAGGTTAAAGTGCGGTTCATGTATGATGATCCTGGTTAACGGCTTCTTGTTTGTCTCTGCTGTGAAGCTGCCACTGCTCTGGTGGAGGGGAAACTGGGCAAGAGTTTAAAAAAGGTTCTGAAGAAAGTTGTGGCTAAAGAAGCTCATGAACAGCTGGCCATCAGCGATGCCAAACTTGGTGGAGTCATCAAAGTACGTTTTCTTCTTCCTCCTCATCGTCATCATCGTGTACGTTCAATAGAAAGTTCTGTAAGGAGGTTTGTTGTTTTCAGGACAAACTGGACCTGACCTGCGTCCACAGTCCAGCTGTGGCTGAGCTGATGAGATGCATCAGAGGCCAAATGGAGAGCCTGATCTCTGGACTTCCTCCCAGGGAGATGAGTGCCATGTCTCTTGGTCTGGCCCACAGGTGGGTGTTACACACACACACACACACACACGACTCAGTGTTCCTGCTGCCTGTGATTACATTTTGCTGTCTGAAACATGGTGTAGATTTTCCCACAGCATTCGTCACTACCGCTGAGGCAGCAGTTCACTCACATCGTCTCTTATCAGAAACGGTACTTTTATTTGTCGGCTAACAGATTTTATTTCATCTGGTTCCAGTTTGTCCCGCTACAAACTCAAGTTCAGTCCTGACAAAGTGGACACCATGATTGTACAGGCCATCTGTGAGTATCTTGTCAGACACAAACCTGTCCAGATCAGTCTTATTTCAGATGGATGATGAGGAGGAGTTATTGTGTCTAAATGTTTCGTTCCTCCTCAGCTCTTCTGGACGACCTGGACAAGGAGCTGAATAACTACATCATGCGCTGCAGAGAGTGGTACGGCTGGCACTTCCCCGAGCTGGGAAAGGTCATCACAGACAACCTGGCTTACTGCAGAACCATCCGCACCGTGGGTGAGGACCACCCCCCAGCAGTCCTCAAAGATCAGAGTTTAGGTTCAGTAGAAACAGGAGAACCAGACGATATTGGCTACGTTCACACTGCAGGCAAATCCGACCCAAATCCGATTTTTTTGACAGTCTGAACGCGACAAATCCGATTTTTTCTAATCCGACCCAGGCCGTTTCAGTATGTGGTTTTAAATC
>NW_013952722.1:500148-509171 GCF_001266775.1 Austrofundulus limnaeus | reverse complement strand
TGTCACATCAGTGCTGTGGAGCGTTCACACAGGGGTCTGACGCAGGTCACATTTAAAATGTAATGTGAACGTTCACACAAAAAGATCGGATTTTTTCAAAAAAATCGGAACTGAGCATTAAGACCTGCAGTGTGAACGAAGCCTTAGTCGAGCACCATCTCATGCTGGATTCTCTTATTCAAATTATAATTTATGACTCAGCCCCCCGTGAGCAAAAGGTGTGAATCAGGGCCTCAACGATAACCAACTCAAAGAGCGAAAGAGAGACGAAAACAAGGGGACGTTGAACCCCTCTTGCACTCACTACATTCACAAAACAAAACACCAAATAACCACAGCCGAAGCATCCAAACCAATAAGTCAGGTGATGGGGCACATGACCCTCTATGAACAATAGAGCTAATCAAGCCTATTGTTAGGCCATGGCCCTCTTTTGCATGTGACTAACCTGTTTGTCCACCATGTGGAGGCAGTGCTTATAAGGCTGAGTTTCACCTTAAACTCATCAGACTGAAGAAGTCTCTGGGAGGAGAGRCGAAACGTTTCACTAAAGAAGAACCCATCCAGAGGACCTACTTTTTCATTTTGATTTTTTTCTACCTGGATTACTGAGATGCATCAGGACAAATAATTTATGTAGCGTTGTCGATAGTAAGTCGATAATTTAATAGTTGATGCATTTTTATTTATTTATTTTTTGTTTGTTTTTTCAAACTTCATTTTTCTTTCCAAACTGCTGCAGCACCTTCCACTGCCGTGTCTAACTTTGTCCTTGACACACATGCGCAGTAGTGGTAATTAGGGCTGCCACAAATGATTATTTTTATAGTCAACTAAACAGTGATTAGTCGACTATAAAAAATACAAAGTTAGAAAAAAAACAATTGATTTTAATAGGTGACATAATCATGACTAATCSTGGCAGCCCTACTTCGGGATACGTTTTATCACAAACCAGTCAGAAAAAGGAAACCAACACTAAAAAAAATCCATTATTTGACTTTGAAGCAAGAAAAGATCACAGAAAAAGATCGTTAATGATCTTAGCCACAGCAAAGTCAAAGATTACCGAAAGTGTACATTTAATTTTCTTGGCTTGAGAGTTGTGCAGCCAGAGACAAAAACAGGAAGTTTTAAAGTTTATAGTCGTTTTTTTAATACAATAGAAATAGCCTTTATTTTCCCGTTGAGGGGGAATTCAGGTGTCACAGCAGCATCAGTACAGAGGTTCACACACTGGTATATAAACTATAGACAATGCACACATTAAAGGTGTTACACTCAGGATGTGTGAGGATCAGTCTCAGCTGTGACATTTTCTGTCCTCTGTATGTTTTGACATGTTTGTAATGAAAATTGAAATAACAGACTGTGGTTTTCTTCAGGTGATCGCACCAACGTGGCCAGCACCGACCTGTCGGAGATCCTTCCTGAGGAGGTGGAGGCTGAGGTGAAGCTAGCCGCTGAGATCTCCATGGGCACAGAGGTGTCGGAGCAGGACATCGCCAACATCCAGCACCTGTGTGATCAGGTACGACTGCGGTCGCAGTGAGAAAAGAACAGGTTTGTCCTGATWGGCTGCGAGTCTCCGTGTCTGTGGTGATGATGACGACAGTTGTCTTCCTCCTGAACTGACTCATGTGGGTTCTCAGTCACTACCTCATCTGAACGGTCACATGACTCTGCTGGTTCAGCTCGTCGTCTCTCTGCTGCTGCGAGCCCGGCTGATGTGTCTCTCCTCTGCAGGTGATTGAGATCTCAGAGTACCGCGCTCAGCTCTACGACTACCTGAAGAACAGGATGATGGCCATCGCCCCCAACCTGACCGTGATGGTGGGCGAGCTGGTTGGCGCCCGGCTCATTTCACACGCCGGTACGTCCTGACACGTTCTCCGCCCCCGCCAGGCAGTGATGATGAGGACAACATGTCGTTCTCCTGAATATGACTGATGCTCTAAGTCACTACCTCATCTGAGCCGACCTCAGCAGCGGGGTCCAGACAGAACTGAACCCAGGGTTCCTGCAGAGGCAAACTGAACTAGAGCCTCAAAATCACACTCACTTTAGGTTCCACTAAGTGTGTTTCCATCAAGGCTTTTTGATGCACATTTAGAAGTGTCGCATTAAAAATGCGGAAAAAAAGTCTGATGGAAACAGCARAATTCAGGGAAAAAAATCCTCAATTCGCTAAAAAGTTTTAACGCTCGCTTGAGGTGGTTTTTGGGTTTTTCAAAAATCACTTAATGCACAAAAGGAGAGATGGAAACACTTTTGCCGAATAAGTTGTGACGTAGCGAACATTTACCTCACGTAGCTGATCAGTTGTTCCCCGGTACCAGTTTCGGGTCGGCTGCAGCCGCGACTGGCAGCAGGACCCTCCTCCYGCTGTCGGCGTCTTCTCAGTAATCCCGTAACGTGAAGAAAATTGCATTTCTTTCTCTACGTCTCCAGACAGCAGTAACATCTCCAAAACTAGTTGGTAACAGAATAATCACAACTTTCCTGATAGTAGCAACACATTACTGGTAACTTCTCTCCATTATCCTGAGATGTGTGGACMCTGTGAGTTTAGCGACGGTTACTTAGCGACGGTTACTTCCTGTTTACTACGCACATACGTATGACGTAATTGATTCGCTTCAAGCCAGTTGATGGAAACTCAGTCTGATTCACATTTCTTCATTTTTTCCTCTTTATGAAATTATTGAAATTAGCTCAACATTTGAATTAAAATTGTATGTAATTGGATGGAAACACAGTTAATGACTCTCAGCTGCTTCTAAATAAACATCTGTAACATTAACATCTGTGTGATGCTAATGTGGATTAGCTCATTGTTAATCAGATCCACCACCCAGTGGGTTGACATATTTTGCTAACACAAACATGACAGATGCCAGTAGCTGTTGCCATTGATTAGAACAAAGATGTAAAACACTAAATTTTAGCTTGGTATCTGTAAATGTACTGAACTGTCATTTTTGTGCGTTTATGAGATCAATTCTGTGGTGATTATCTTGAATTRTAGTAGTCGGCACGGCTAGTCAAAAGAGTTAACTTTGCTAACTCATCTGTTAACTAAAAATATAACTTTGGATCTGTAACCATGTTAAAAGAAATGGTGAAAGCTAATGCTAAACAGCTAATTCAGTTAAAACAATTGGCAGAAGCTAACATTAAAGGAGACCAATTATGGGTCCTTGAAATTTTTATGGTATATCTGTGGGCTATCCAGACCATGTTCATTCAATTTAATGCTCAAAATAATTCTCAGATAATAAAATTTCCTAGAGGAAACACCAGATATTTAATTTTGCCTTTAGTTTCTGAACAAACAYGGTGTCCTGAGACTTCTGACTCAGTCTGGCATTAAGAAATGGAAACCTTTATATCTGSTACTCTAATGTGCTGCTCTGTTTTAAGGGTCTCTTCTGAACCTGGCCAAGCACCCGGCTTCCACAGTCCAGATCTTGGGAGCAGAGAAGGCTCTGTTYAGGGCCCTGAAGACCCGCAAAGACACCCCCAAGTACGGTCTGATTTATCACGCCTCTTTGGTGGGCCAGACTACAGCCAAGAACAAGGGCAAGGTAAGACCAGGCAGCAGACGACACACCTGGCAGGTAGAGGTGAGCTGAAATGAACCTGTCCCGTAACACCTGCAGATCTCAAGAATGCTGGCGGCTAAAACCGCTCTGGCCATTCGTTACGACGCTCTGGGAGAGGACACAAACACAGAGATGGGAGCAGAGAACCGAGCCAAGCTGGAGGCCAGGCTGAGGCAGCTGGAGGACAAAGGAGTGAGTAGAATAACCTGCAGGATGCCTTTCATCAGGGTCATGAATGAAAGTCTGCCCTCTTTAGTTCTGGTGTTTTCTGTTTCAGGCCTAATGATCTGATCTTCATCAGGTTCTAAAGGTAACATTTTAAATAACAAACACCAAGAGGAAGAGTTCAGAACTCAATTGTGGAACCTAGATTCTTGGGAACGGTGGTCTCAGGTTTCATCTTCCTAAAACCTACAGTGCAGTATTAACCTGCCACCCTGACTGGGTGTCCACTGTTCAGTGTCTGTACAGCACACATGGGCCCTTAAGTCCCCAGATCTCACTGAGATGATTGAGAGCTGGTGGTTTTCTCAAGGAGAAATCCTGCTCRTGTCCTCATTCCTTATCAATATTCCTGATAGTCTCTCCTGAAGCGTGTTGGGCTTAAAACACAGGAATGTTGGCAAAGTAAACGTTAGGACTATTATGTAAATTTGTCACAGAAGCCTCATTTATACGACAGCTCAGTCCAGGACTGATGTRYGTTCTGTCTTCTGATCATTCAGAAAAAAACACGAAGACGGCAAGGTGGGAAAAGTGAGCCCACCTCTGATGTCCCTCTGAGTCACCAAGTGAAGYAGTAACAGAGCCAGGCAGRCCGACTTGTGAAAAATCAACCCGTAGTTCTGCGGCTCAGGTGATAAGCTGATATCAGTGATTTACCACTGGATTAATCAACAGATTTATTACAGAGGAAATATTAMAGATACAGAACAGCAACTGTGTRGTTAGTTTAAAAAACATTGAACCACAGTTTTGCTAAAATTAGTTGATTCAGTTTGTTTTGTTTGATACGATGCAGCAGACRTCCATCACACAATAAATACGTCACAGTCCACTTCAGCCGAGCTGAGTTGTGCTCCACACCTCTGTGGTTCCACGCTGCTGGGTTCATTTCTGAACACATACATGTGAGCGGGGCCTGGCCAGCCTCACCTGTGGTTTATGAAGGAACAGAGGGAGCTYGAAGCTGGACCGGTCTGTGTGGCCGTTTCATGAAAGAAGCTACTGAGACTTCCACAGCTTCTGCCGAGCGGGACAGGAACATGTCCTTACACAACCTGGCCAACAGTCACTTAGAGCTGCCTGTGTCTCCACGCTGTCTCCTTCAAACACTGGAGTTGAGCAACATGAATCATGATTAATCGTGGCATTTAGCAGCACGACGGCTCAGTGGTTAGCATCRACGCACCACAGCAAGAAGGTCCTGGATTCGATCCCCGGTTCGGACCTGTGGCCTCATGCATAAAGGATTGCGCAGCTTTCACACTAAAAGTTGACGTCTTTAAAGATTTTATCTCAGTAGAGACCAGACTYGATGACTGGAAGAGTCCAAAATAARCCCAAAAATTTWAAATGGTGTTTCAGTTCTGATACACAAAACCTAAGAATTATGGAGGGTGGACTTCATTTGTTCTATGACTTTCTGACTCTCAAACTAAAAAAAATAGATTTTTGATTTGATGGTCTTTTTTTCTGTCTTCAATCATTCAGATCCGTCGAATCAGTGGAACAGGAAAAGCCATGGCGAAGGCTGAGAAATATCAGCACAAGAGGTGAGGAGCTGTGCGTTTACTCTTTTTAAAGAGGCTGAATCTTCAAAAAGACATTACCATCCCTTTATTTGTTTGTTTCTCCCAGTGAAGTACGAATTTATGACCCGTCKGGAGACTCGACCATCCCGTCCACCTCAAAGAAGAGGAAGATCGAAGAGGTGGAAGAAGAAGAGGAAGCATTGCCTGTAACACCAGTGGTCAAATCCAAAAAGTCCAAAAAAGAACCAGAACTAGAAGGTGAGTAAACTAGCTGAATATTTCATTCACATCCTGAGGTTTGTTCAACTTAACATCCTGCTTTTTTCTCATTTTCCTTTAAAAAGAAGTTGAAACGACAGATACTCCCAAGAAAAAGAAGAAAAAGAAAGATAAAACAGAAGAAGTGATGCTGAAGGAGGAAGAGGAGGAAGTAGTAGTGACCGAGGTTTGCGAGGATAGTTTTTAACTAGATTGTTACAAAATATCAAAATAATAATTTTTTCCAATTGTTTCATTAAGACGACAAAAAAATATGTATTTTAACAAACATCTGTTCTGTTCTTCAGTCGACAAAAAAGAAGAAAAAGAAGAAAGTCGAACAGGAGGAGCCTAAAGAAGAGGAGGAGGAAGTAGAAGTGAGTGAGGTGAGAATTTATCAAGGAATTAAAGTTTTTAATATTTTTATTTTGGTTTTATAAGTTTGTTTTTATTTCCAGCCAACAAAAAAGAAGAAGAAGAAAAAGAAGGTGAAGGAGGAAGACGAGTGAAAACATGGGCCGGTGTACATACTTTGTTTTTAATTTTTTTAGATTTTTGAACAGTGTTTTATGTTGAAAGGCTGTATTTAATGCCTATCCTGTTTTGTTTTTTGTTTTTTTTTCAACAACTGAATCGTTGTCATTTTATGACATATGAAAGAAAACCTCTACAAACCAATAAAATCTGAGTTATTTTTTATGTTTTTCTCCCATTTCATTTTAACAGTTTGGGCATTTAATTATATCATATAAGTCTCTATAGAATAGAGTACAAAGTCTTTATTGTCCTCTGCAGGGAAATTCAGGTGTAGTAGCAGCAGCAGGTTCATACATTAATCCACAGAAACCATGTGACAAAGCTATGACACATTATCAACTGTAGCCACCGGCGCCGGAATGGGGGCACTTTATGGCCCTGGTCATCAGCTGGTCCAACGACATTTACAGGCGCCGCTGCACCCAACGCTGACGAGTTATGACTTCTCTCTCGGTTCTGTTGCGGTGCACGCTCGCTCGCAACCTGGAGTAAACTCTTGATGATAAAGTATTTAAGTGAGGCGCGGTGCGCACAGTCGAGGGTTTACGCACATCTGCCAGCTCTGAATCGGGCTGATCATAAACCTGCCTGACACCTGAAAAAACGTTTCGACTCTGATCCCATCCGTGTCGACCAAAGCAGCCTAAAAATAAAAATTTGTATTTTGTGCCACATCTGCCCCAAATGTGTGCGCAACAACCATCCGTTCTCCAGTACACTGACGGGTTGTGGAGAAAAGAGAGAGAAAAAATCCCAGCCCATAGTCCTTTACAGGTCCGGGCCAAATGCTCACCTCTATTTGACCCAGAGCAGATAACTTTCCTGCGGGGTAAACAAATAATTGCGTGGAGTTTGTCATTATTTTTGCTGTCCAAACGCAGAGCGTTTGCGCTGAGAGATGACCGGGCGCTATGGAGAAAATACTGCCAGACGAGGAAATGTCATTTTCCCCCTCAAAATAAAGTTTTTTAACTAAATTACCTAAACAGTTTGATTTACTTACCATCTCTTGCGTGAGTAAAAAGACTGCGTTCCAGCACAAGTTTCTGACCCGCTCTTCCAAACTGTGGAAATTATTTACGTTTAGTTTTTTTCATGGTCACTTGATCACCCTTCCTAATAAATGATTTAAATAAAACATTCACAGGTAAAAACTCCATTATTTAATTGTTGCTTGATGATGAGTCAAGCTCAAATGGCTGCTGATGAAATGAAAAATATTTAAAAAATAAAAACACCTTATTCATGACTGCAGGTTTTTTTTTTCATGTTAGACTTTTTTTTTTGCAGCTTTTCCATATCTGATGACTGCAATGTATCCACTGAGATTACCCTGTGGTGAAACTGAACTTGTGCGCCTGACGTCCTAGGTGCGTGCGGTGGAACCCGACCCCCCACCTGAAAAATGAATCCGGCGCTGCTGACTGTAGCAATAATAGAATTAAAGATGGTAACAAAAATAAACAGAATAAAATAATAATGAATAATTACTGTACTGGACTATCAAGATGAATTTAGATTAAAATGAAAATAAAAGCAAGACTGCAGAAAAACTTGACAGGAAAAATCAGCCATGACAGACTCATGATCTGAGGGGGTGTGCAGAATGATTCAAACTCCRTCATTAAGACCAGTACAGGAAAAATGATGTACAATTGCCACAGATTATTATTTATATAATGAGTGAGAGGTAGAGTTGTTTGATGTGCAAACACAAACCTGGACGCTTATCATGACTGATGTGAGCGGTGATGGTTATAGAGTCTAACAGCTGATGGGAGGAAGGATCTGCGCTAACGCTCCTTTGTGCATTTAGGATGCAGCGGTCTGTCACCGAAGGAGCTCTGCAGATCAGCTACAGTTTTATGCATCGGGTGTGAGGTGTTCTCTGTTACAGATGTTATTTTTGCCAGAGTTCTTCTGTCTCCCACCACCTGCACAGTTAGGTTTAGAGGTATGATGTGAATTAAGTTCTGGTTCAGATTATGGTTAACTATAGACTAGTAATGGTTAGTTTTACTAGTTAGGTTTAGAGGTATGGTGTGAGTTAAGTTCARGTTAGWGTTAACTAYAGACCAGTAATGGTTAATTTTACTAGTTAGGTTTAGAGGTATGGTGTGAGTTAAGTTCTGGTTCGGATTAGGGTTAACTATAGACCAGTAATGGTTAGTTTTACTAGCCAGGTTACCTAACCCTAATCAATACTTAGAAAAAAAAACATCTTACCTCGTTTATGATGCATGGTTACAGATTGCTAACTTGTTTCTAAATTTAGGTAGTTTAAAAACAAAATTATTTTGTATTAACTCATATTCTGCTGCAAAATATCACTTACTTTCTTTTTAAAAGTTAGGATATCTTATGATGAGGTTATGAGGAAAATTTGATAGGTGATTAAACTTTTTTTGGGGTTTCCCAAACGCTGCTAGTTGTTTAGATCATTAGTCGTTCAAAACAGCCTAAAATTCCTCCTCCCTCCCCCACCTCCATCTTGTCCCTTTCAGCTCTGCAGGTGAGAAATGAGCTGCGAAGGATCAAGGTGTGTAACGGTACATTCATGGCTGGAGTCCTCAAAACAGAGGGGGGTGGCTGAGAGTTGCGAGGGTGAGTGGGGTGGGGTGTGATGGAGGCCTCAGAGCGGAGTGGGGTGGAGGATGTGGGTGATGGTGGAGAGCTGCGATGTGTGAAGCTCTGATCCAAGAAGAAAAAAATTGTATAGGTCTTCTGGACGGGTTTTTCTCTAATGAAACGTTTCGTCTCTCCTCCAAGAGACTTCTTCAGTCTGAGAGTTTCAGGCAAAATTCAGGCTTTGACATCAGCAGAATGTTGCCCGTGGATTATCTCTGGGATTGATGGACAGAAGAAAGGA
>NW_013952722.1:497118-499217 GCF_001266775.1 Austrofundulus limnaeus | reverse complement strand
TCCTTTCTTCTGTCCATCAATCCCAGAGATAATCCACGGGCAACATTCTGCTGATGTCAAAGCCTGAATTTTGCCTGAAACTCTCAGACTGAAGAAGTCTCTTGGAGGAGAGACGAAACGTTTCATTAGAGAAGAACCCGTCCAGAAGACCTATACAATTTTTTTCTTTTTGATATGTACTATGGTTTCTAAGTAGTTTCATGTAGTTATTTGACTTGCAGACTTAAAAGTATTTATTCTAAGGTTTGAATCTACAGCAGCTTGTGTTGTATAACAGCAGTCTCTGCTGGACATGAGTGAAAATAGATTCCACTAACTGTTTTTTTTCTATTATCTGTACGCATGAATKAACTCTTTTAAAACTATATTGAGTGAGTTTTTATTCCTTGTTTTAAAAAAAAGGTTGGAGAAGTTATGTACGTTTTGAGAAATAGAAGCAATGTAAACTGTATAATCTGATAAACAAATAAAAAAACTATATTGAAATATTTGTATTTGGCTRCAGTTTAGGTGCACCCTTTTCTCGCGTCAAATGTGAAACAAAAAGTCGTCCAGACATCACTAACTGAGCCTGATCCGATTCAAAGCATCAATCACATCGTCACTCGACTTGTCCAGTCTGTCTTCACACCGCATGGCAGAGAGTACACGGGACTGCGTGGAGGTGCGCAGCGATTAGCTAATCTTCATCTCATCTAAAGACTCGCAGATTAAAAACAAAATGTCACAGTTACAGGCGAGGTTTTTCACCGAGGACAAACGGTGAGTCAGTGGACGGGACGTGATAACAAATAAGTTAGCTAAACAGTTAGCTGTTTACGCTAAACTGCTTTAAAGCCAGTTCTTGTTAATGCGCATGCGCTGCTAACTACTTTTCTATCCGCGTGAGCAGCGGTGCTACGTTTTTTAGCATGTTTTGCTAATTAATGATGGGAGAAGTGCGCTTGGTTTTATTCGTGACTTTTTGTTTGGAATGATTGTGTTTTATTTTATTAGATCTTATTTTGTTTGTTGATTTTTAGGTATGTGGTGGACGACGTTCCGTTCTCCGTGCCGGCGGCGTCACAAGTCCAGGACCTCAGTAACGTCATCAACAAGCTGCTGGAGGCTAAACATGGTAAACAAAAACGTTTTATTGCAACGCTAGCTAAATTATGCTTTGATGAGTGTTAGGAGACAAATATATACACCAAAGCTAAAGCCTGAAGAGGCTTAAGTACTAATAAATACTCCTAATACAGCGTGTTTATTTACAGACAATGTTGTGTCTTCATAGGGTCTCACACCAAGGTGGAGTTTGACTTCCTGGTCAAGGGCCAGTTCCTGCGAGTCCCTCTGTCCACTCACATGGACACTGAGGGGATTTCATCGGTACGATATGCCACTGCTCTAACACTGAAAGTCGTGAAAACTGTCCTGTAACACATCAGCTGTTGAATCATTTATTCTCATGCTCTGACAGAGCAAACTGTCCTACAGATGTGTTTAAAGGCTGAACAGTTCTGCTTTTAGTGCAGACTGTTGTAGGGTTGGGCATAATCGTATCATGTGCAATTAATTGTCAGAAAAACACGAATCGATTMATTTTTGGCACTTGACGATTAATGCCACCAGGCAGACTGGAGATTACTCCGGTTAGTCTGCTCGATGCTTCTCTCCACTTCAAATGTGACGAAGATTAAAAATAAAATTCTGTGATTTATCTATCAACACAATTTGAAATATGATGAAATCTGTAATTTTCTCACAGTTTGGAACAATTTTTTTTTTACAAAGAGCAAATCTTTTTCACTAAATTGGTCATGTGACTACGAAATAAGTGTATCCAGGGACTCCAGGGGATTAATCGTTATCGGCTAAATACCACAATTAATCGTGATTAATTTTTTTTGCCAATATTGCCCAACCCTAGACTGTTGTAGAAACATCAGACTAACATCAGATACTGATTAGAGGTGGTAAAGCTGATTCACTTTTTGGACTCAGGTTAATTTGAGATGTTTTGTTTTTTGTGGTCTGTGCAAGATTAAAATCAGACACCACTCTCAGCAGCAGAACCACACTTTCCACAGAACAAGTGTGCCAACTCCTCAAACTGT
>NW_013952722.1:490923-496043 GCF_001266775.1 Austrofundulus limnaeus | reverse complement strand
ATTTTACTGACTGTAACTAAAACAACGTGATCATTGCACTTAATCTTCACTCAAACAAGTGTGTACACAGATTAAACATCACTCTAATAACAAGAGCAAAAAATAAATAGTAAGAATTAGTCAGTTATTTAAATTGATAGCTACCTTTCTTACTGCTGCATTTTGTGAGCATCATGTGGAGATCAGCCTCTCGCTCCTGCAGGGAGCAGTTTTTAGCACTGCTCTCGTCATGTCGCACTCATATTCCAAAACAAAAGCTGCACTCTACTTTCTTCTGTCAATCAATCCCAGAGCTAATCCATGGGATGTCAAAACTGTAAACGTGCTGTCCTCGCTTCTGCCAGCTTAGAACCACCGACCGGACCAGAGAGGAGGTTCTGTAACAGCGCGGCTGTGTGCGGTCACTGGACCGAGGCTGAACGAACCGAGCCGAACCGCAAAGCTGCTGCCAGGGTGGAGAGTAGTTGTCGCTCTGGTTTAAAACATTCATGGTTCTGTGTAAAATCTGATACTCATTTTTTGGCTGATATCGGACCGATATCCAATATCAATATYGGATCGGGACACCCCTATTAGAGATCAGGCTCATGAGTCCTGGTGATGCAGTAATTGTTTCATCTTTTGTCTCTAACTTGTGTGTGTGTGTTTCAGGAAGACGTGGTGGAGATAGAGTACGTGGAGCGGATCACGGCCCCCGAGCCACAGGAGTGTATGATGCACGATGACTGGATCAGCTCCGTGGATGCAGACGCTGAGTGGTGAGATCACAGAGAAACACAGAGACTTGCTGCTTTGCTTGGTGTCACACCTGCATTACATTGAATGAAGGATTTTCTCAAATTAAATCTGTAAGTAAACCTGAATTTTTTTTAAATAGGTGTTGTACATCACAGAAACATTGAAAAAAAAAACTCTATTTAGTGTTTAGAATTTTTTATTTTATTTTCAAAAGTCAAACATTTTCCTAGAATTACTGCTGTAGGGATAATCTGATACACCTGGAATACAGTTCTCCAACTCTGTGACAGATTCCCATCATCTGTAAAACAAAAAAAAGAAAAGAAARGGGGCGGGGCTACATGTTTTGTTGTGATCTTAAAGCCATCCAGTCCATTGATGATTCAGGGATTAAACCGATGCTTCTAGGGCTGCAACAATGAATCGATAACAATCGATTATTAAAAGCGTTGGCAACGAATTTCATTATCGATTCGTTGTGTCACAGGATTTATGCGTCCCTCACCGTGTCGCGGAGCCGATTACGTTACCCGCAGAGCGTTGTCAATGACCGCAGTTAGTTACCAAGAAAGAAAAAACTCTACCTGTAAAGATCTGCCCTCTCTGACTCTCGTGTGAAAAGCAGAGACTACGAACTTTAAACCAGTTTTTAAATTGTGTTGTTAGGTCAAGTAGATCTGAAGATATGATAAAAAGTATATACTAAATTTATTCTTTTTAAAAGACGTCTGATTTGATGTGCGCCGCGTTGCGGGGAGGAAGTGCGTGCGAGGGAGGAGGGAGACCTTAAATCCACCATTTCGTCCTCCTCTGGGGCCAAAAGTATAAAAACTCTCCAGTTTTTTCTGACTGAGGCTCAAAGTTATTTGTTGAGCAGCAAAATGTTTCAGGACGAAGGAGAAAAAAAAAAGACGCGATCGAGCAGCAGGTCTGCAGGGAGATGGGAGGAGGGGGGCTGCTTCAGAACCGGTTACTGGGTCAGAACAATGTTTTAGTCAAATCTATTTATCTTCATTCAGCAATCCATTAAATTTATGTTTTGTTTCATGTAGGAGAAATACACATTTTTTTCAGTCAGTATTTAATACAGCTGGCAAAATAAATTGTTAAAATATGTATTATGTGCTTCTGTTTTTTAATTCAGGAGATTATAAAAAAATCCTTCATTTTATGGGAAGACCCTCTTGATTCAAGAGAAAACTCCAGTTTTTTAAAAAATGGCTGCTTATTAATTAATTGTTAATTAATCTATAAGATAAATTAACTTCAGATTAATTCATTATCAATAACTTGCATCCTTAAGGAGTTAACTTAATTTATGTCTACTCATATTCATGTAATTAAGCGTTTTAATGATTTGGCCGATTAATCAATTAATCGAAAAAATAATCAGCAGATTAATCGATTGTTAAAATAATCATTAGTTGCAGCCCTAGATGCTTCCTTCTTTTTAAATTGTCATTTTGGTCACGTTGATTTTATTTATTTTGTTGTATCTATGAAGAAATACCTGAAACCATCACAGTTTGACAGATAAAGTATTTTAAACACTGAAAAGGTGTTTTGCAAAGAGTTGTTAGCTTAAAAACCATTTAAAAACAGAAAAATCACATAGATCCTTCAGTTAAACAAAACCACCTTTTAGTGTTTTAATTTTATATTACATTTAGCTTTTATTTAAAGTTGGTCTGTTTCATCTTTTAACTATGGTTTTGCTCATTTTAGCTTTAGCACCTGTTTTACTACATTTAGCTTCTAACTATTTTTCTTATTTTAGCTAAGGCAGTGCTGTTTGTAGTTCTGTTCTGATAGTTTTTTAGACTAAAGCTAAAACGAGTTGCCTTTATGTTTCTGTTTGTCATGAATGAGTCAGAATGAAGGTTTTTCTTTCTGCTTGAAGTAAAATCATAAAAATAAACCAGGAAGTAAGAGCTGAGAGTGGTGCTGTTCATTTGACTGTATTTTATTTTGACAGGATCCTGACAGGTTCCTACGACAGGACGGCCAGGATCTGGTCTGTGGAGGGGAAGGCCGTGACGACGGTGGCTGGACACTCGGATGTGGTCAAAGACGTGGCCTGGGTCAGGAGAGGTGAGCGAGCTGAAACTCCACATGTCCGCTCAGCGTGAAGCGYCCAGGTTAAAGTCAGGCTGTGTTTCCTGCACAGACGGTCTGACCTCTCTGCTCCTGACGGCGTCTCTGGACCAGACGGTCCTGCTGTGGGAGTGGAACTCTGAGAAGAACCAGCTGAAAGCCCGGCACTGCTGTCGAGGACACACAGGAAGTGTCGACACCGTGTCCACAGACCCCGCAGGCTCCAAGGTAAAAACAAGAAAACAGTAAATGACAGAAACTGGAGGTGAAACTGTGTCTGAGTGTTTGTGCTCYGTAGTTCTGCAGCGGCTCCTGGGACCGAATGTTGAAGATCTGGTCAGCAGGTAAATTCATCTGAGGGACTCCAGAACACGTGAACCTGAACGCTTTGATTCTTCTAATTCCAGATTTACTCAGTAAAAAGTTCAACACGGTTGTTTTTGTGCCTCCAGTGCCCACAGACGAGGCGGACGAGGTAGAGGAGCCCGCGGACAGACCGAGGAAGAAGCAGAAGACTCAGCAGCTCGGCCTCAMCAGGGTGAGTTCAGAGAGGCCTCAGACTCATGGCTTCAGCTGAAGCAACATAAAGTTCATGTTCTCTCCGCCTCGCAGACCCCCATCATGACCTTATCTGGACACAGCGAAGCCGTGTCCTCGGTCCTGTGGTGCAGCGGTGAGGAGGTCTGCAGTGCATCATGGGATCACACCATCCGGCTGTGGGACGTTGAGTCTGGAACCATGAAGACCACGCTGGTGAGGAAAAACAAAACAGGACTTTAAATCCTGAACGCTCGTTGAAAACAGACAAAAACTGTTGTCTGCCATGTTTGAATCAAGCTAAGAGAGTTAGCATGTTAGCAGGTGAAATATATTCAGCCTACTGCASGCTGTCTGTAGAGGCGAAAACCCTCAGAGAACATCAGCTTTTCACGAGAAGCACATTTACTGCAGTGACTTCTGATGAATCTGAAGCTGAGCTTAAAGTGCATCTTACACCCCCCTGTGAAAAGATAACTCCGCCCCAAGGCGAAATTTGAAAAATGCATCAAAGTGGGTRGGGGTGGGGGGTGGGGGTGGGGGGTTAGAGAGCAGAGGTGTGGCCAGGACGAGAGAACGTGACAGGCAGCTAGCATTAGCATAATTGATGCTACATGGAGAGTGACCACAGCGACGCAGATAGTTACATCTCTGAACGTCTGAGGTGGAGGATTTTTCACCCCCTCTCCTCACCAGAGGCAGAGAGAGACTTGATCAAGTCAGCTCAGTCTGGGACTGACTCGTGTTGGCTCCCTGGATCAGGACATGGAGCGCTTTACCACAGCCTCGGCTGAGCTCAGCTGCGAAGCAGGAGGAAAGGAGAGAGGAAAAATTAACTTATTTCAAGCGGCAGAACAGGTTGGAAGATGGCTGTTTGATGATATTTATTGTTTTTTAAATCATCCTACAGGCTCTAGCCTGTTTAAAACCAGACCCTGTCCTTCACTTTGCTTCGTACTAGGGTCTGAACTTGATACATAGACAAGCGTTTGTTGCGGGAGGCGTGGTCTCTGCTGAAGCATGTATGTGTTGTCGCTGTGACGGAGGCTAAGCTAAGAAGCTAACCGGAAATCACGTGTGTTGTAAACAACCCTACTGAGAGGAGAGAAGTACTGAGCCGAACAAGATGACTGTAAATGAGAGCTKCTGCTTTGTCAGACAAATTTAATTTAATTTGGAAGCCTTATCAACACAGACTGGCTTCATTCACTTCCTCCACTGCCGTATGCTAAAATAACTAGCAGACACTGTGCAGAACATCGACGTCATTCAAAACATCGCCTTCTGTTCTCTGATTGGTCCAGGTAAAATAAACTACAAGCAGACACTGTGCAGAAAATTGACGTTCTGTTCTCTGATTGGCCCGGCTAAAAATCTGCCAGTGAAATCCATCTCAATGGGAGAAGTCCCAGACGGAGCAGAGAAGGAAACTAGAACTGAGCGGAGCTGCGTAGGAAGGCAAGGGCCAGGCTATACAGGCTCTGACATGTTAGATAAATTTGAAAATGAGGTTTTTAAAATATCCGTAAGACTTGAAAAAATCAGTGAGATTGCTCTATACGTCCTACAAGTTGACGTGTGGGTTCGGGCTGCAGCTGCCCCACTGCGTTTCTTTCCCCTCCTCCCCTCCTGCTGTGCAGGATGTACTGCTCCACACGAGGTTGAAGGTCAACAGACGATCATGCTAAGCTTGCTAACTGTTCCACCCTCTGACTGCTGCAGGGGCGTGTCTTAGAGAGAGGCTTTTATAC
>NW_013952722.1:486404-488252 GCF_001266775.1 Austrofundulus limnaeus | reverse complement strand
AAATAATTTCAGTCATTTTATATGTTTTGCTTTAATCTAATAAACCKGGTGTTTCTGCTCAGAATCTGAGGTGTGTCCAGGTTCACGTGAGGTGACAGTAAAGTGCAGCAGGTGTTGGTTTATTTATTTATTKGCTGTGTGTCACAGACCAGTGTTTGTCTCCACAGACGGGCAGTAAAGTGTTTAACTGCGTCTCCTTCTCTCCGTTGTGTCGACGGCTGGCCTCAGGCAGCACAGACAGACACGTACGACTCTGGGACCCTCGCACCAAAGGTACGGCTGCACTCCCAACACGACCRGCTTCCTGATTTTATTTGTCCTCTAACCCTTTATACGCCACGTGTCCTCACCAGACGGAGCTCTGGTGCTGCTGTCTCTGACCTCACACACAGGCTGGGTCACCGCCGTCAAGTGGTCTCCGTCCAACGAGCACCAGCTGGTCTCTGGGTCTCTGGACAACCTGGTTAAACTGTGGGACACCAGAAGGTCTGTTTTACTCTCTACAGTCTTGGTGAAACTTGAGTTTAGTCCAAATCACATCCGTGAGGTGTTGAGTATCGTAACTCAGGTCAGGTTCTGCCAGCAGGTGGTGCTTCACTGGTACTTTACTTCCTCCTGTTTCTACATGTGTTCAGACAGAACCCAGCTTTAACCCTCTGACTTGGCTCGATGTTTTCAGTAACTGCTGAAGGTGTTCCCGGTGTTCCTTTAATCAMCGAGGTCGTTGGTGCAGACGGTGTAGAGCAGGACATCCTGTTGGTTCCACCCATCAGAAAGTAAACAGCCGTGTGGTGCTGTTCTGCTGGGATCCAGCTTCCTGCCTTTGTCTGTGTAGAGCCAGAGACTCTCAGCTACTGCTGCGTCAAACTTTAGCTCAGCATCTGTAAAACTGACTGGGCTATAGCCATCTTTGTGTGTCCAATTAGCCACGGCGGCCGTCTTTAGTCAGGTTGGCTTCAAAAGTTATTCATTTATACTTGTGTGTTCAGTGACAACTTCCTGAGAGTTTCACTGAAATTCATCTGGTGGTTGATATGATATTTTGCTAACAGACAAACAAGGCTGTTAATGCTAAAATTTGCACGGCCTTTGTAAGGCTTTTTCTTTATATTTTTGATTTATAAAATGATAACTTGTAGTTAAAAGAAAGTATAAATCAAAAAAATGTAAAGAACATTATTATTTTGTTTATTAAAGAAAATAAAATGTCTCTTTTGAGGAAGGTCTTTTGAGACCAGGGTCAAAGACAGGTGGAAATGTTTAGTCCCCCTCGGTGTGACCCTTACACCTTCGTAGTATAGATAGGGGTCAGTCTCAGCTACTACCACATCAAATTTTAGCTCTGTGTCTGTGAAGTTGTCTGAATAATAGACATTTTTGTGTTGGCTGAAATCAGTTAGCTGAGGCGGCCATCTTTAATTAGCTCGACTCCAAAGGTTGATCACTTGGGTGGGGATTGTAATTCATTTGTTTTCACATGTCATGAATTTATTTTGTTTCATTAATCTATGCTAACTTTTTGAGAGRCAGCAGAGTAGTTGTTTTATGGTGTCGTTTGTCCCAACAGAGCTACCGTAGTTTCTAACAAGTCTTTTCTCTTTTTTTTGACTGAACGTGTCTGTAAATAATAGCTAATGTTTTCACACCAGCTGTCTTCAGTAATGACTTTAAAGGTTTGAATTTGAATAAATTTTCAGTAAACAACACAATGCTAATCACTAGGGGTGTAAGAAAATATCGATAAACTGAAATATCGCGATATTTCATTTCCCGATACTGTATTGATATTCTAAAGCCCTGTATCGATTTTTTTTATTAAGGTTTAAAATGTCAACTTTCCTGCCAGCC
>NW_013952722.1:485380-486326 GCF_001266775.1 Austrofundulus limnaeus | reverse complement strand
CTTAACAATAGCGTTTATGTTGTCATAAAGTTCAGTAAACAGATGATATGAAGCTGCTGCACACAGAGTTTCTGGGATTATAATCCAATATTATAATGTAATATTAGAATTTTCTGAGACAATGAATTTTGGTTTTTCATTTTTTTCCCTGTAAGAGGTTTTTATTTAATAGAATTTTTGGACAAAAAAAATCGCAATATATCGCYTTGCTTACAGTATYGCAATATATCGGGATATATYRTATCGTGACCCCTCTGTCATGATATGTATCGTATCACCAAATTCTTGCCAATACACAGCCCTACTAMTCACWTTAGCCTTTCATGGTATTTTCACTGTTAGATTAGCATCTATGCTAATTGTTGGTAATTAACCTAAGGTTCATTGTCGCTGCACATCTGTTGATTACTTATTAGGTGTGTTTCAATACCAGTTTTACTCAAACCAAGTATAWGTACTTCAGTTTGGGTAGTGAAACTGAGTACTTACTGAGTTAGAATTTAAATATTACACAATTATTTTAAAAACACATTTATTTAGAACAAGATGCCTCTCCTTCCTTATAGACCTACAGTAGGGCTGCGTGGTATATGTGGTAGACGGTAGAAACGGTATGAAGTTGGCCTACGGTAGAAATTTATACTCTACCGTCCTGTCGTCGTTACATCATCGCACCTGTGTGAACAGGGCTCCGAGCGCAGAGACAACTGAACAGGAGTTMGAAATATAATGAAGAAATTCTAGCATTTTTAAACACGTATGGAGAGAATTAGGGTTGGGCATAATCGTATCGTGTGTGATTAATCGTCAGAAAAACATTAATCGATTAATTTTTGGCACTTGGCAATTAATATGATTAATGCCAACAGGTAGAATCCGCTCGCTGCTCCTCTCTGCTTCAAACATGATGAACATTAAAAAAAAAAAGTTCTGCAACTTATTTATC
>NW_013952722.1:480183-484783 GCF_001266775.1 Austrofundulus limnaeus | reverse complement strand
ATACCGCCCAGCTCTAACCTACAGCCCCTTTGACTGGATCAAATCAAATATACAGTATGATGTATACTGGTGCAATGTTTTAAAATAAATAAAAATAATAAATAAGGTTTTATTTTACCTGTGCAACTTTCCTAAACATGGAACTGACAAACATTTTTCTTTAAATATGAGCTGTAACACATTGAATGGAATATCAACACCTGTATTAATACTGTTATTCAGTGGTAAGCACCGCTAACCGCAAAGTTAGCATTGCTAACTGCCAATACGCTAACTGAAAAATTAGCTATGCCAATGCTAAAGAGGTAAGAAAATTAGCAGAAGCTAACGCTAACTGATAGCTCAATATCACATGCAGCTCTGCATATGTGAGGAGATATTATGGCAAGCCAAAATATTCAAAGTTAACTCTTGAAATCGACCGTCCGGTTAAAAAGTCTCATAAATTCTGCCGTTTTCTTTTTACCTCATTTCACCATAAAATATGGCAGAAGTTCCACCATGAATGCATCAGAACGCTGTCCAAAACGGCGTTTTGTTAAATTATGCAAAGCCCTGCCCACAATTTTCTCATCCACACATCCAAGTCCAGTAAAGGAAACATTATACACAATACTTAAGTCTGAAACAAGTAAGCATCTACATTTATATTAAARTGCAGTTCTGCTCTACTTGAATAAATCCCACTGTTCCTAACAGCCTGCTACGGAGCCCACCAGGGGTCAGTGGGAGAAAAAAAACACAGCCGCTGGAAATCCGTGCACACAGTTTAGTAATCTGTGCGCATGGATTACTAARCTGTGTAAGTTTTGACTGACTTTTTTTAAAATGCAAAACCCCAGTAGATTTCAATACTTACTCATATAACTGACAGATGCCCCCTCCCTCCTGTTGTTCGCACACGGTGAAGCATATAAACTGTTTACTCACCAGAGTCAGAGAAGAAAAAACTTCTTGTATTATTCGTGAATAAATAATACTCTAGACTTTTTATGCTTTTTAAGCTAAAATTTTTTGATTGTATTCTACTCGATCGAATTATACATGAATAAAAACGGTAGTTTTGTTTTTGTTTTCAGACTTAAAGTTAGCAGAACTACATTTAGCTGAAGCTAACAGGTCTGCTAATGGCTTYCAAAGTTATTGAGTTAGCTTTGCTGTGAGCAGATAACAGGAACTGTACACTGTGGTATTGGTATCAGGACACCATTGTTACTGAAGGTTTCRTTAAAACCTGTCCTTGATATTTTGCTAACAGACAGGCAGGCCTAAAAGACTAACTCTAGCCTTACCTTTCAGCTGTAAGGCTCCTCTGTACGACCTGGCGGCCCACGAGGACAAAGTGTTTTGTGTGGACTGGACAGAAAGTGATGTAAGACATATTTTTTATCTGCAGATTTCACCCTCTGTTTGTAAACTTCAGCTGAGACATAGTTTCGGAGCCTGACCTGTTGTTGTGGTTTTGTTTTCCAGCTGATGCTGAGCGGCGGCGCAGATAACAAGCTGTACACCTACAGATACGCAGGAGCATAGGATACAACTTCTGCTGCATAAAAAAACTTTGATTTGTTCATACTGTTTTTGGTTTTTGTCTTACTTTTCTTTGGACATATAAATTAACTTTTTATCTCCCTAAATGCCTCCTCAGCTTTATTTCAAAGTTCATGGTTTATACATTTTACAACATTCATTTCACTTTTTCAAACATAATGTGTTATAAACATTTATTTAAAAAAAGTCTTGACATCTAACTAACACGAAGACAAAGGAAACGTAGATAACAGGAAAAACTCAAACTGGCTTTACAAAAAGATTCATATCTTTCTGCTTTTCTTTCAACTTCCTCATATTTTTCATTCTGTTGAATTTTTGTTTTCCTCCTACTCAGAAAGAAAAAAATTGTATAGGTCTTCTGGACGGGTTCTTCTCTAATGAAACGTTTCGTCTCTTCTCCAAGAGACTTCTTCAGTCTGAGAGTTTCAGGCAAAATTCAGGCTTTTAAGCACTGCCTCCATGTGACTGATACTCACATCACATGGCTATCGTTCACACCTATTAACACTTATTGTTAACGGGGGTGGAGTGATACTGGCAATAGCCACACTGTAGGAGGGGGACAACTGAAAACGGAGGCCTCCACCTCTGTTTAATGATGGACGGTCTTTCTTCACAAAAATGGCTTCTTTTACTCCTCTCTCAAACCAACATTCCTCTCTATCAAGAATGAGAACATCCTCATCTCTGAAAGAGTGACCGCTGGCCTGTAAATGAGTGAAAACTGCAGAGTTCTGGCCCCCGTTAACAATAGGTGTTAATTAGGTGTCAACAATAGCCATGTGATGTGAGAGTCTGTCACATGGAGGCAGGGCTTAAAAGCCTGAATTTTGCCTGAAACTCTCAGACTGAAGAAGCCTCTTGGAGGAGAAACGAAACGTTTCATTAGAGAAGAACCCGTCCAGAGGACCTACACAATTTTTTTATTTTTGAATTTTTACCTGGATTACTGAGATGCATCAGGACGTCCTCCTACTCAGGTTCTTGCACCAGTTTGACCAAAACAATAAAACATGATTTGTCACTGTTACTAAACAAAATGTATTTAATTAGTAATTGTTTAAGTCAGTTGAAAAGTCATGCAGCAAATGATTTGCAATTCAAGACCTGAAAACTCTTCGATATATTCCATGTTGGGCACAGCTAAACACCAAATTAGCTGTGCTAACTCATAATCTGCTGACTAAAAATATAGCTTAGCTAACACTAAACCACTAAATGTACAAAAATAGACTAAACAGCTCAACAAGTAAATATTAGCAGAAGCTAACTGCTGAGAGGACTGTCCTCATTTTGCATCAMGTCTTCATCTCTGTCCAGCTTAAAGACTGATGGGACTGACAAACTTGTTGATGTTAGCTAAAAGTTGACCTAATTTAGCAGAAGCTGATAGGTCTGCTATGTGTTTATAAAGATACCATGTGTAAACTCAAAAACTTAAAAACCCCAAGCCCACCAGCAGCGCCTGTACTTTGTGAGGACGCTGCAGAGGGCAGGTCTGTGTGAGGAGCCCTGACCTCCACCTCACGGTGTGGTGCAGCAGAGGAGGGGCATCAATCCTGGTTGACATCAAGTGAAGGACAAGAGCCCCCTCCATCCTCTGTGACTCGTCCCATCCTGCACACTGTTCACTCCCTGCCCTCCAAGAGGAGGCCGAGCTGTTCCTGGTCAAAAGCTTCGACTGAAAAACAGCTTCTACCTGAATTCAGTTAATTGCATTTAATTCATTTATTAGCAGATTTAATTTAGTATAGGGTTGTTGTTTTTTTGCGACACATTTGGATCTCTTATTTCAAAGCAGGAAATGAGCAGGCAGTGAGACATCTAACTCTTAATAGACGATCTTTGCTGACGCACAGCGACCCCTCGCGCTCGGTGAGGACTGCGCAGCCGCAGTCACTCGGAATATCCAGTTTCTGTGACTCASAGGATGCTGGCTATCGGGAGGGGAGGCTAGCCGCTGGACTGCGCTCTGTAGATGCTGGACAACAGTAGAAACAAGGTAGCAGGTTGTCCGCTTAATTTCACATTTTACTTTGTAGAAGAACAAGTTTAAAAATAGAAATGCTGAGTTTATTTGCGGCTCATTCGCTGYTGAGGCTCACAAGACTCTGTGACACTTGGCTCGCTACTATTAGCTTCACTGCTAGCTCCTTCTAATTGTTTATTTTGTCGACTTCCGGGACTTATTTGTATCCCCTTTTACTGTAACTTTATGCTTCGCACTAATTAATATCCGAGTGACACGGTGCTGTTTTCCAGCCTGAGCAGCTCCAGGCTGAAACGGAACACCTGTCCTGATACCAGCTGGCTCTCAGCGCTCATGAGTCGGCTCCAGTCGCAGGTGTTTGCTCCAGGAACCAAATTAAATCAGACCTTTTACCCCAGCTCGACCACACAGAGAGCAGAGAATAAACTTGATTATAATTCAGCAGATGCCTGGCGGTGTTTGGTGCAAAGCCAGCAGGAGTTTAGCATCAAAGCTCATATTATCACCTAACTTAATCCCTTTATGTTTTTGTTTGTACAGAAAGCAGCAGATATAACGATGGACGGGTAAGTCATGGTGAATACAACACACACCTGTAAGTTGACACAGAAACACTTAGCAGAGCTTGTCCTGTTTGTCCCCCCAGGTTTGCAGGAGACATGCTGCAGGACAGCTCGGTCATGGCCCGCATGCAGAAGAAGTTCTGGAAGACCAAGCAGGTCCTCATCAAGGCCACGGGCAAGAAGGAGGACGAGTACGTGGTGGCTTCAGACGCAGACCTGGACGCAAAGCTCGAGGTTAACGTTTAAATTTTAAGCTCCCACGTCAGAGTATTAAATACAAAATACTCCACAATGTTAAGGTTTGATGACATTTTGCTTTAAAATATGTAAAAACACACAAAGTTCACTGAAATAACTTGGAACTGACTAAGAAATGACTAGTCATTTTTTCTTTATAATGCTTTTAAGACAACTAATACAAATCAGTCGTAAAGAAAAAAATTGTATAGGTCTTCTGGACGGGTTCTTCTCTAATGAAACATTTCGTCTCTCC
>NW_013952722.1:475950-478228 GCF_001266775.1 Austrofundulus limnaeus | reverse complement strand
TCGCAGGTCTGGGGGAGTTTCAGCCCCCACCCCTTCTCCTCCTCTCTCTCTCTCTCTCTCTCTCTCTCTCTCTCTGTGTCTCCCCGCAACGAAATTCAGGCTCTAGTGCTCCGACACTGCAGCAGCCGCGTTCTGCTTTGAAACGTTTCTTTAGTTTGTTATTGCTACGAGCTCTCACGCTAACACGAGAGTTGACTCCTCCCGACACTAAGAAAACAGGAGGGGAGGAGTCAGCTGAGCTCCTGTGAAGCGGGGCACAGAGAAGGAGAGAGACGAAGTAAACAAACAAACAAACAAACAGGAAAATGAAACTTATCTACCTCATTTTTTTACCGACCTCAAAATAACTTATTGTGCAATTAATTGATTTATTGACTATCGCGACAGGCCTAGGTACCAATATCCGGTACCTGGTAATCGGTACCAATTTTCGGTACTTTGTGTGTGTTTTTTTTTATCAAACTTTTATTTTTTAACATATTTCTCAATATATAAAATTAACAAATATCAAGACAACATCCAACTCTTTGTATTGTAACATCAGTTGTGTAACTTATTTCTTTAAGGTGAAAACTGTTGAAAACAACAAGACTGTTTTGTCTTATTGCACAAATTAAAATCCAGCTCCACGTGTTTCTATTGATGTCATTTCCCCACTAGAAAAATTTGTGATGGAGGTCCATGGAAGGCAAATATGTTTAAATCAAATAAACAAAAGAGGATGCAGTTAAAATWAATAAAAGGTATTTAAGCTACGTTTTGAACATCCAGAACACGTCCAACACTTGTTGGCTGCTTGTGCTCTTTAGGTCAGACGTGTTCGGACTGTCGGGAAGTGCTTCTGTTGTTTTTCTCTGCTGGTCTCTGTTTAATGGTGGATGAAATAAAGAAAGTGGCGGTACTTTATTTACTTTGAGCAAGTGAACGTCGTGTTCACAAGATAATTAATCCACCAGATAATTCAGAGTTGGTCTGTTCGGTGAGTTTTACACCAGGAGCTGCGAGGCTTTCAAGCTACGTTCAGACTGAACTCTGTTTACTGAACCAGCAGCTGATGACATCATTACGCTCTTGTGCGATGCTGCGTTCAGGACAAGCATGGAAAACTCACCACTCTTACGCCAACACGGTCGCAATGATGCGTTTAGGTACCGAAACATGGTACCGTTTGATGTTACGTGAATAGGTTCTCGGTAGTATCGACAGAATTCGGTCGGTTCTTATAAAAGTATCGAATTCGGTACCCAACCCTCGTCTCGACTGTAGGAGCTGAAATGAGTTAGTTTAGCCTGAAAGAAAGCAGAGCTGGCGCTCTGTCAGGTGTAACATGAAGGTGTTTGAGTGTCTGAAACAAACAGTTCATCTCTAAAAGCAGCTGAAACCAAAGAAGCAGGAATAATTTAAGATGACAAAGATTTGTTGATGAGCTCTTAGCTACATTTCTAATTTTAGCTTTAGGCTAAGCATTTTTCTACATTTAAAATATAACCAACAGTAGGCTACTTGTAGTTTTTAGTGAGTGTTGTGTTGCTTTTAGCTACTTTAAGCAAATGTTTTGATACTTTTGTCGTTTAGCTGCCGTTCTTTCATGAACATTTTGATGTGTTTACATTTTGGCTAGTATTTTGTTACATTTAGCTTTTAACTAGCAGTTTGCATTTAGCTTTGAGTTAGAATTCTGGTAAATTTAGTTTTTAGCTTGGCTCATAGCTAAATTTAGAGGTTAAGACCAGTGTTTTTGTTGTTGTGTGGTATTTTAACCCTGTGTGTTCTGTGTGTGCGCAGTTTTTCCGCTCTGTTCAGATCACCTGCACAGAGCTGCTGAAGGTCATAGAGAAGTACCAGCACAGAATCACACGTGAGTCAAGACTCTACGCTTGAATTTTGTTTTGAGAAACTTATTTTTGTAAAAATATGAATTTGGAATTTTTTTTTTCTTAGGTTTGTCCCAGGAGGAGAACGAGCTCGGGCTGTTCCTACACTTTCAAGCTGAGCGCGACCGCACAAAGGCGGGCAGCATGATGGACGCCACCAGTAAAGCTCTGTGTGCGTCAGCCAAACAGAGGTCAGAGAAATGTTAGGACTGTGTGATGAGACCAGAAATCATKATGTGTATGAGTCCTGAGTCTTTTGACTCACCTGTACAACACCAACTTAAGACAAACAGTAAGAACGTTTGGGTTTGGTTGATTATTTTCTTTGAGACATTGGGCCTCATGCAAGAACCGTTCGTACGCACAGATTTGTTCTTAAGTTGTGCGTACGAGTGATTTAGGAG
>NW_013952722.1:473345-475201 GCF_001266775.1 Austrofundulus limnaeus | reverse complement strand
TGAAGATAGAAGAGTTTGTTGAATCTGACGTGACATGTTCGTACGAACCCTTTGTACGAACAAAAGTAAGAGAAATTTAGGAGAAGAATACGAACATGTTCTTGCTTGAGGCCCAATGTTTCCAGGTAAAAATAAAAGAAAAATCACACACATTTGAAAAGCTTGTTTGTTTCCCCTTTAAATGGCATACATGGATGTTTACCTGTATAGAGCCTATTTATTGTTTTAAAAAATCATCCTCTACAGGCTTGACATGTTAGATAATTTTGAAATTGAGGTTTTGAAAAAATCTGTAAGATTGTTCTATACATCCTGCAAAATGACGTAAAATCCTTATAACTTATGGACAATCCGTACAACTTGACATGAATGAAATGGTGACACATTTTTAAAAATATTTTGCGGGTTGAGCAGCAGAGTTAAGCGCATATGTTTTTTCAGCCGCAGCTCAGATTTCACATAAAAAACAGACCAAAATGAATAGAGGCTTGAGGCAGAACTGCAGGCTAACTGAAGCTAAGGCTAACTGAAGGAAAGGCTAAGTAATCTGAGGCTTAGTGAAGGAATGGCTAAGTGTAGCTAATGCTAACTAAACCTAAGGCTAACTAAAACTAAGCCTAGCCGGAGCTAAGGCTAATTGAAGCTAATTCTCTCAGCTTGTTGTTGTCATTGCTAAATGTGCTATTGTAGATGTCAATAATGTAAAGTGACAACTATAGAACTGTACAAATAAATATTTTATATTTGTTTTTAGTATTTTGAAGGTTCTTTTTTTAAAAAGATACAAAAAATTAAACATATTAAATGTGATGTAAGTAAGGTTATATCACTTGTGGAGATATATCTTCTTAGTCAAAACAAGCAGAGATATATCCTCTCACATTCAAACATTTCTTACTAGAGTTTATTCAACACCCGACTGAGGGGCGGAGCTTTGATGCATTAGATGAGCATAAGAAAAGCTGAGTTCGTCCTGATTTAGATGGCTATGTTGGATTTTTTGCCCGTCTACTTGACTCCTCACCAGCTCCAGCTCTTCTTTTCTTTTGCAGGATGGCGCTCTGTCCTCCGTTGCACCGCATGCACCAGGAAGTGGAGACCTTCCGACGGCGAGCCATCGCCGACACGCTGCTGACGGTCGGTCGCATGGAGAAGTCTCGCACCGAGTACAGAGGAGCACTGCTCTGGATGAAGGACATCTCTCAAGAACTGGACCCAGACACCTACAAACAGCTGGAAAAGTTCCGCAAAGTGAGTGCCGACGAAAGGGATTTTAACCTCAGCGATCTGAAACGTGTTTGTGACGTTTCTCTGTGTGTGTGTGTGTGTGTGTGTGTGTGTGTGTGTGTGTGTGTGTGTTGACAGGTCCAGGCTCAGGTCAGAGAGACTAAAGGCCAGTTTGAGAAACTGAAGAATGATGTCTGTCAGAAGGTGGACATGCTGGGAGCAAGCCGCTGTAACATGCTGTCCCATTCCCTCTGTACATACCAGGTACACACTGTCCCATTCCCTCTGTACATACCAGGTACACACTGTCCCATTCCCTCTGTACATACCAGGTACACGCTGTCCCATTCCCTCTGTACATACCAGGTACACACTGTCCCATTCCCTCTGTACATACCAGGTACCTGCTGTCCCATTCCCTCTGTACATACCAGGTACACGCTGTCCCATTCCCTCTGTACATACCAGGTACACACTGTCCCATTCCCTCTGTACATACCAGGTACCTGCTGTCCCATTCCCTCTGTACATACCAGGTACACGCTGTCCCATTCCCTCTGTACATACCAGGTACACGCTGTCCCATTCCCTCTGTACATACCAGGGGTCAGATTTATAAAGGATTGCGT
>NW_013952722.1:470601-471980 GCF_001266775.1 Austrofundulus limnaeus | reverse complement strand
GTTTAATATCTCCAAAACTATAACAGCACAAACGCTCATTTTAACTGCACAAACCTGCACAAACGAAGCACTAACCAATCCGCTTACTTGTTTAGATTTTTTGTGTGGGTGGGGTGTCAGCTTCACACAGCTAATGATTGGTTCAGACACGCTCCGTTGTGAGTCTGGAGGTTGACAGGTGCTGACTGACAGCTGCTCACGTGAACAGATTGTCTGTAATTTACACAGATTTTCCCTCATTTTGCAGATTTACAGACGTTTAGAGTAATCTAATGGTTTTTATCAAAAACTCAGCTTCCTTGCAGAGCCTGCAGGACAATAAAAACAATAAATAAAATAAAACAAGTCAGATAAACTTAGAAATAATTTCACCAGTTGTCTCCCCCTCCTCTGTTATCTGTGGCAGACCCCCCCCCCCCCACCACCCGTGCGTAACAAATATGGACTTTAAAAAATGAAGTTTTATAACATCCACACTGGCGTTGGGTGCGCCCTGCAAGTACCCAAAGCCTGACTTTTGCTGTCGTTCTGTTGAAATGTCTCTTGTCGGAGAGGGCTCTGTGGGTCAGGGAGGGCTCTGTGGGTCAGGGAGGGGTCTGTGGGTCAGGGTCGTCTGACGAGGAAGGAGATGAATGGATGCGTGAACTTTTATTTAAGATTTAAGTTTTTTATTTCAAAGGTCCTCATGGCTCAGCAGCAGCAGAAGCATAAATATTGCTGTTAATAAAGCTGATGATTTGTTGAATAAAAATCTAAGTCTGATTCTGAAGGTAAATTAAATATCTGACAGTGATCATTACAGTGTGGTTCTAATTCCTCACTTCACCATCTGTGTCGCAGTTTCCCGTCTCCAACATGAGCGTACGCATGGGTCAGAGCTGCTGAGGGACCACACATTTTCACGTCAAGTTTGGATTTTATAAATCACAACCTTGGCGTGAAAAGTGGTGTACGCAAGTTTCTGGGCTCATATTGTGCGTACGCCAGTTTTATAAATCCGACCCCTGGTACCTACTGTCCAATTTCCTGTGTACATACCAGGTACATACTGTCTCATTCCATTTGCTGGCTTTAAATTTTTTGTCAGTTTTTTTACTTTGTCTTTTAGCTTTTGTTCAGCTATTTATAGCTTTAAATGACTTGACTTTTAGCTTCTGTTAATTTGATTTTTTAGCTTTAAGTTAATTTTTGCTTTTGTCCTGATTAACTTGAACAGTTTATTTTATATTTCTTCAAACAACCAAACACTTGTGAACTGGAGTACTTGTGAAGATCTGTCCCTTTACAGCGGGTAAAATAAGTATTGAACACGCCACCATTTTTCTCAGTAAATATATTACTAGAGGTGCTAATGACATGAAATTTTCACCAGATGTTGG
>NW_013952722.1:461672-463056 GCF_001266775.1 Austrofundulus limnaeus | reverse complement strand
AAAATAATAAAACAAGGTCTTTGTCTGCAATGATTAGACATGTTTTTTATTATTGTCATTAGTGATTATCTCAATTTTGGCTAAAAGACATGACAAAAATCCTACACACTGTGCCTTTAAAACAGCACAAGGCCAACCAAAGTGCTGTACAGTAGACAGACACAACAGGACAGAGTTAAAATTACAGTCAAAATCATGATAAACTTTTTTTCTCCCAACTCTGTAGTGTTTAGTTTGTTTTTCTTGCCTGTTTTAAGATAGTTTCTGGTACAAACAGCTTTCTTGTCAGGACCACTGGCTCTAGGGACAGATATGATGCAGGGTTGGGCTGCAGACATGAATGGCAGTGGAACGGTCCCCATAAGGATAGAAATAAAGCGTATGATGTTTTGTTGCTCTGCTGACCTGAATGACTCCCTCTAACATGATCTCAGCACAAACACACACCACCATAGCCTTGTGGGCGCTGCACCACCTCAGAGGACTGTCCCCAGACCCTGACGACGACCTGATGCTCATGAGCGCGGACCCTGCCCCCCTGCAGCCACAGCTCCTGCCCCCTTCACAGCCCAGAGAGCAGCAGGAGCTGTGTGATCTGGGAAGCTCTGCTGCCTCTGGTAAAACAGGCTGGCTGTCCTCTCTGTCCTCTCACACAGCTGCTCTGAGTCTCAGCTTCCTGTTTCACTCTTCTTACTTTGGTCTTTATTCTGTGCGCTCGGCTTATGAAACTCTATTCTTGGTCGCGCACATTATTGTGATGCCCTCGAAGCGGGGTCAGCCTCATGTTTTTATGTTGAACAAACAGAAGACTCTTTAAGAATAAACATGTCAGAACTCCTGCCTCCAAGATTTTATATGTGTAGGATCTCATTTTGGAGGTTGATGCAGATCCACACTTCTGTTTATCCATTTAAAAAATAATATTTTTTATTGTTATTTTTATACGCCAGATGAAAGACAGATGAGTTTTGGTCTGTGGAGTTAAATTAATCTCAAAGTGATCAGAGTGTGTTCTGCTGCAGATTTACATGTTTCATGCTGTCTTTAAAGAGTTTAGACTTTATTTAATAAACATATATTTTAACTGTAAAATAAAGACTGTAAAAATACTGTAGGGTGTTCAGTTTTTAAATTTTTTAAAATGTATTTTAACATGGATGGAGCCATTTTATTTACACGCAAAGCATTCTGGGTAAATGATGACATCAACTAGGTCATCAGTGTGAGGCTGCTAGCGAGTTATATCCACCCTGAAGGTTAATCTTGGACAATATCTGATGATCGACTCTTTTTAAATGAAACCAGAGAGCGTTGACAGAGAGGAGAAGGTAGAAATGACTCAGCCTGGAACTGAAAATATGGATGGAGGACAACAGAGCTGCTT
>NW_013952722.1:458137-460732 GCF_001266775.1 Austrofundulus limnaeus | reverse complement strand
GTGTGTGTGTGTGTGTGTGTGTGTGTGTGTGTGTGTGTGTGTGTGTGTGTGTGTAGCATCGTTAGTGTTAGTCTTCAGCTGGAAGGAGACAAAGACGTGTGATGAAGACGGAGTTGTCTTCGTCCACTCAGATCCTGGTAGTCTGGTCCATAAGGCTGATCTGTTTAAATAATGGCTCATTTTCTGTCCTGCTCAGTGCTTTCAAACCTATTTTTGTCTGTTAGCTCAGTGTTTCCCAAAGTGGGGTCCTGAAAAGATTTTCTAAATTAATTACATTTTTGCCTTAGTTGCCTAAAATATATAAATGTAGTATAAAAATATTGTTACTATGCCCATGTTTAGTTGATCTGATACAAATGTTTATCATCCAAAAATAGTTGTGGGCTCAGGTCTCTGCTACTGTTATTTTGTKGGTCAAAAGCTGAAAAGTTTGGGAACCACTGCACTTCAGAAATCAATTTAAAGGGTAATAAAATAATTGGTGATGTAATATTTTCCCTATAATTATTACAAAAACACAAAATGAGTATAAATACATATTTATATTTGTGCAGCCTTTGTTTTTAGGGTTATTAACAGTTTGATTACTCAGACCAGTAATATTTGGGGTCACAAGTCTTTGCCATGAATATTTTGTGGGTCAGAAGATAAACAGTTTGGGAACCACTGTTAGCTGATTAGCAGCTGTGATGCTAACGATGCAGACTAACATCAGCTGTTTCTCCTCATTCTTCAGTCATATTTTCTTATTTTTCCTCCTAATTTTCTCTGTCAGAGACAAACTCACTGACGACCCTCTGCTCTGGTTTTAATTTCATGRGTGTCCCCCTCTGTCCCCTGGAGAAGGTGGTCTGCTGTCAGGGGGTCTGTCCCTGCCCTGTGAGAGCGGTCTGAGGGAGGAGGAGGATGCTGAGCGCAGCGACATGGCCTTCCTCACAGACCTCCTGAGCCTGGGTCCAGGAGGCAGTGATGAGTTCAGCAGAGAGTGGCAGGACGCGTTCGGGATGTTCGACCCTCCCAGCGTCCCCGCGGCGAGCGGCGGTCCRGCAGCTCGACCCCCCTCCAACCCTCCCAGCCCCACAGGCTTCCTGCCCTCTCAGCTGCTGGATCACAGCCTGAGCTCCACAGGTCAGCTGGAGGTCTGATCCTGTCAGAGAGCAGTGAGCTGCTCCTCCTCACCTCTTGTCTTTGTCCTGCAGGCTGGGCCACCCCGCCCATGTTCCAGGCTCCGCCCCTCCAGCTCCCACCTGCTCAGAGCCAGGCAGCTGCTCAACCTCCAGCTGCAGCAGCTAACGGTACGACTCCCCCGTGGACTGTCAGCTTAACGTTTGAAGCAGAGTTCTGGTCCAAACCCGTCCTCTGTTTCCCCTCAGCTGCTTCAGGAGGATCCAAAGACATGTCTGCCTGGTTCAACCTGTTCGCTGACCTGGACCCGCTCTCCAACCCCGACGCCATCGGCCGCTCTGCAGACGAGCTGCTCAACGCCTGACCTCCCCTCGCCTCGGCCACGCGTCACGTTTGTTCCACAGGTTGTGCACAAACACATCTGGTCTCAGTGCCTGTTTACAGCCCACCCACACCTCCTGAGGGGTCCTGGCTCAGTTCTGCTCTCTGCTGTGTGTGTGTGTTGTGCTGTGTGTGTGTGTTGTGAAGGTGGGCTGTGATTGGACGAGCCTGCAGTGATGAAGCACAGCCAGCCGGCTCTTTTTAACCACCTCATTGATCCCCTCTCTGTTGGCGGCCCGTCAGGCAGCAGTTTCAGCTCAGCTCTGTGAGGCTGCAGTTCTCTGGGCCTCGGCACACTCATCTGTTTGCTTTAGAACCGGTCCAGGCTTCTTCTCAGCCCAAGAAAAACAGCTGAAGGTGAAAAACTGCTGACATGGCTTCAGCTACAACTTCAACCAATCCAATAAATCTTCTTTTTCACCAGCTGTTACCGTTTCTTGAACACCTTTAGTTCAAATACCACTTTTTAAACTATTGTCTTTAGGCGTGATTTTTCATCTCTTCACAGCAACGTTTGAAGCACATGATGGTTCATCAGGGTTAGTCAGAAGGGAGGTTTGTACTTCATTTACAAAGTTTCAGATTAAGTGTTGAAGTCTGAGATTAGAAGGGGAATCAAATAGTCCTTGGTGCAAAAACCTACTATGTTTTGTGTAAATGATTTCAAACGTCAAAATAAATCACTTTAATAAGTAAATTAAACACATAAAACATAAATGGGGCTGAATATAACCTGAAAATATCTTAAAAGTCCAAACCATTTGAGCTGCAGTGATGGTTAAAGTGGACAATAGAAAAATATGGTAACATCGGCGCTCTTATTGTGAAGGACTGAAGGAAGTTCTTAGAGTCCTGCTGTAGAAAAAAACTGCACTTTGAACTGGTTCAAACAAAATGCTTCATGTTATTATGAAATTAATTAATTAATTATCAAAAAGAAAAATAATGAAACAAATCCAGTTAAGGTTGAAATCTAACACTGACTTAGGATGAGATTCAGGATTATTTTAAGACTTAATGAGCTCCTGATTGTCTGGAAGAAGAGTCTCTTAACTTGGTGGTCCCGCCCCCTGTCAATCAGAGCAGGAC
>NW_013952722.1:450723-455922 GCF_001266775.1 Austrofundulus limnaeus | reverse complement strand
CTTTTTGTTTGATTGAATAATAAAAACACAAATTTACCTCCATAAAGTTAAAGATTTATAAAATACCAACAAAAATTCAACATTAGAATGTTTTTGTACCTTTTGTTGATAATATAACTCAGATAAAGCAGATTATTCTGACCATCTGCAGTTCCAGCTGTTTATTTGTACTCTTTTCGTAAAATGTGTTACACTGTAAACAAACTCACTGGATTGTTGCTCTGTGACAGATTTAATCATGAACTGAAGTTCTGACGTCAGTCGAGCTCTTTTTGTTCTTGTTTTCTGTTCTGTTTACACTACTCCAGATACTTTTTGTTTTTAACTTTGATTTTCTGCTGCATGTACACTTCCTGTCTCATTTTAAATTCTAAGCTGAAAACTTTTAGTGAAGGACTTTTCCTAACTGGTGACGTTCCAGCTCGTTTTATTGTTTTGTGTCCTAAAAAACAAACTATGGGACAAATTTGCCGTTTTTATTTAATATTTTTATCTGGACTGTTTTATTAAACTTTAATTAAGGCTAATATCTGAGAAAACTAAATGCTATCAAGAGAAAATATAAAAATTAAGTTATTTTTCTGTTTTGATTATGTCGTTAGTTTGAATGTTCTTTCCCCCTAGAGGTGCTCTGGGGGTATTACACAGTTTTTGTTACAGTTGTGTTGGAGAAAATATTTGCTCAAGAAAAGTAAAAAATATATATCTGGAGTACTGTCCATTGTTTGATTATTAAAGTTGTATTAAGGTCATAAAAACACGATTCCTACTCAGTCTTAAAAGTATGAAAAAATAAACAGAAAAATCCTTCAGACGAGGTTTCAGTGATGGATCTGTTCAAAATAAACGTTAAGTTTCAGTTCACATATAAACCACTTTGTGAATTTAGTTGAAAACAATTTATTTACCAAGTTTAGTTTTTTATTTTGACGAAATGGGAACATAATGTTGAACTGAAGCTGACTGGATCTGTGATTTGTCCCATTTACAGCCTATAATTCAGATTATTAGACTTTCAGAACAGCTTGAAAATCAACTAAGAAAGCTTTGAACTCAAACCTGAAAAGTTAGAACAGACGTCCATAAGAACTCTGTGTAAACATCACATAATATAAACTTTCAGCTCCTGCTGGTCGCATGTCGTCTGAAGCCAAGAAAATAAACATGAAAGATTATTTTTTGTAGTAATTTTTGTGACATTCTGAAGTCTGTAAATAACATAAGAATAAATCAGAAGTTACTCCTGTTACTGCTGTAAAACAGATATGATGTAAATATATCAAAAACAGCTAAAACCACAGAAACAAACCCACTGGATAAAAAGACACAACCGTGTTTTTCTCATTCAGTCAGGGTCACCTGGGCTTTCCAAGGACTGGATCTGAACTTGTGACTTTAACAAACAGGATCAATAATTCTGTAATTATTCAGGTTTTTAGTGAAAAGGAATAATCTGACCTAAAATAAGAACCATTTAGTCTGATTTAATGTCAGAATCACTGGTTATCTTTTTTTTACCATGTATGTAAACATCTGATTGTTTTAAAAACTGTTACCCATGTTTCTGTTTAAAACTGGATTCTGACACATCTGAGGCTTTAAAGAAATAAATGTATTTCTAGATTTTACAGAGAGAAAACGATGTCTAAAAAGCACTTTGTGGATCATCTTCTGTCACGTCACTGTTTCTTCTCAGTTTACAAAATAAAAGAATGTATTTCTCAAGTCAGTCCAAGATGCTTTTATTGTTTTAATTCAATTCTGCTTTTTATTTCAGTCAAAGGGGGTTTAAAAGATGAAAAGTTGGCAGTTCATTTTTTTTCTCGCCTCGTTCCAAAATCCTGTTTATCCACTTAGAAAAGAAAAAAAACTTGTTTATTTTTGTAAACTTTGATGCAACAAATCAGAACCAGTCACTTTGATTGTTTTTCGGCAAGTGGACAGATTTTGGAACTGAGTTGTTATTTTTGTACATTTCCATCTTAGTGGCTAACAGAAATCCACCCACACTTTTCTACGTCTACTCTGCTACACTTTTAAGTCAAGTCAGGAAATCCACCGCGAGGCTACGTAAGTGGCAGCTGTTGGTTCACCAGGAGCTCGGTTCCTTCAGCTCTGTGACCTGAGACGGACCGGTTCCTGCTTTAGAATCCTCTGAAACGGCGCTCCTGTTTGCGAAATAAATACGGCATTATTTTACAACAATGAGTGGAGTCGTGGCTCACAGTACTCGGCGGGAGGAGTAGTCGTATGTTTACACTTGTTCTCTGACAGCCCATAACACAAACACAGTGCCTCTGTATTTACAAGTCCAGTACATTCCTGTCCTTCAGTAGCAGGCACGGTTAAAGTCGGGACATCTACAGGAATACGGGAGGGGATGGGGGCGGAGCTTAGCCACAGAGAGGTCGTCAGCTGGCCAACAACACACATCTGACCACAAACACACAGCTCCACTTTCATCTGCAGTCAAGTCCAGTAAATTAGATGAAAAGTGTATGTCAGATAATTCAGTCAAAACTTTAGAATTGATTTGTACATGCTAACAAGTAGCATCTAAAACACGCTAATCTGTAGCATCAATAACATGCTAACAGGTACCATCTATAAAATTCTTAGTGTAGCATCCATAACAGGCTAGCATGTAACATCTATACCATGCTAGCCTGTCGTATCTATAAAATGCTAACAGGTAGTAACTAAAAACTGCTAACAGATAGCATCTGTAACATGCTAGCATGTATAAAATGCTAACAGATAGCATCTATAACATGCTAGCCTGTAGCATGTATAAAATGTTAACAGGTAGCATTTAAAAAATGCTAACAGATAGCATCTATAACATGCTAGCATGTAACATCTATAACACGCTAGCATGTAACATCTATAACACGCTAGCATGTAGCATTTATAAAATGCTAACAGGTGGCATCTAAAAATGCTAACAGATAGCATCTATAACATGCTAGCCTGTAGCATGTATAAAATGCTAACAGGTAGCATCTATAACACGCTAACAGCATCTATAACATGCTAGCCTGTAGCATCTATGCTAACATGTAGCATCTATAGCATGCTAACAGATAGCGTCTATAACATGCTAGCCTGTAGCATCCATACCATGCTAACAGGTAGAATCTATAACATGCTAAAAGATAGCATCTATAAGATGCTAGCCTGTAGAATCTATGCTAACATGTAGCATCTATAACATGCTAAAAGATAGCATCTATAAGATGCTAGCCTGAAGCACCCATAAAATGTTAGCATGATGTATATTTCCTCCTGTAAACACAGTGCTGTGTGATGTAGCCTACTGGTGGCTTCATGACGGTGGTCTGTCCTTGCTGGAGTCTGATGGAGGTCACGGTTAAATTATAGTGCTAATAAAATCGGACCTGCTGTGTCAATGTCATCTCTGTTTCTGTCTGCGTAAAGTGCGACTAAAAATAAAAATCCACATTATTATTATTATTATTTCAGGAACCTGTTCAAATATTGACTTTTCTAAAACAGTTGTAAATAGTGTTTTGATGCATAAAAAGCAATATTGTTGTGGAGAGGGCAGAGCTTAAGTCCCAACTGCACAAACTCTGGTTCCAAAAATACAACATTAGATGGTGCCTTTCAATTTTAAACAACTGGTTGAGGAAGATGCTTTGCTTCAAAATGCTTATATCATCAACATGTTGATGATATAAGCCACCATTTTAACGTGACGTCATTTTCCTCTCTGAGTCTGTGGTAAAGTCATTTAGTAACGAGTTAGCATAATGTGATGGTGTCAGTGTAGCGGTCCGGGATGATGAACCTCTCTGTGACCAGAACCCAGCACATCAGGTGCTTCAAAAAACAAGACAAGAAGAAATCCAACAACGGGGAAAAGCAGCGGGTGATGGTGATGTAAAAAAAAAGGGCACCGTCAGCTTTGAGAAGGGTGGGGGTGTGAGCAGACACGAGTGGAACAGACTGCTAACATCGAAGCCCCGGCCTGCGTTTCCCCGCAGATTCACGCCGAGCAGCAGCTCAGGAAAAATACGACACAGATATCAGATTTGGTCAAATTTAAAAAGAAATATCCTGCTCGTATTTTAAATTCTGCTGACTCGGGGGGGAAACGAAGCAGTTGAAAAAACATCAGGCACATGTTGAACTCCTTGCAACCCTTCGGCTCATGCTACGATACGTCTGGCAGCACCAAAGATTAGCCTCCGCAGTCGCCGAGAAAAACCAGCGGCCATTTTAAAAAAAATGTCCCCTTGTAATGGAAGGCATAATTCATATCAAGAGAAAGAACTACACATAGAAAAAGAGATATGTCCGTGGAAAGGCGCCATGGTTTAAAACGATGAAGTCTTTTCGCCCCTTTATCCTCCCAGAACAGGAGCAGGAACCAGCGCTGACGGTAGAAGAAAGCGATGAAGCTGCGAACACCTGCAGGAGTCTCACGTCTGAGGAGGAGGCAGTGGGAAGCGCTTTGTCTTTTTTTAATAAGAAAGGACATCAGAGAGCTTAGCTGGCATGCTGAAGGCATTGTTTCGTCCGTTTGGGAGCAGAAGGGTTTGTTTCTGATTCCGGCTTGTTCAGAGAGTCATGGGGGGAGTTGACTTTAAGGCCAACGGGGCTGTCAGAAGCTCTCGGGCTCCTCCAGGAGGCAGGGCTGGGTGGACAGAGGCACCAGGGACGGGGACAGGCTGCGGAGGCCCACCCCAGAGCGAAAGCTGAGGTCCGGTGCGGGCAGCAGGGGCTTGAGGATGCTGACGAGGCAGAAGGCGGAGCCGCTGTTGGGGATGAAGTTGACCTTGTTGCGGTCAGGGCACAGGAAGGGCGGGATCTCCTGCAGGGCTTTGGGCCTAGAAAAAAAATGTCTCAGTCAGTCTTGTGTACAATTCACAATCAGAAAAATGGCCACCAATCATTATTTAGCACTTTGTGATTACTGCCATTGGTGACTTCATTCTGGCCTGGAGCTAATGCTAATACTGACACTGAGCTAATGCTAACATGAAGCACGGAACAATAATAATGAGGAGCTAATGCTAACAAGGAGGGGGTAATGAAGAGCTAATGCTAACATGGAACAACACTAGTGAAGAGCTAATGCTAACTTAGAGGGGCTAACACTAACATGGAACAATTCTAATGCGAAGCTACTGCTAACATTGAACAACACTAATGTGGTGCTAATGCTAACATGGA
>NW_013952722.1:447775-449592 GCF_001266775.1 Austrofundulus limnaeus | reverse complement strand
ATAGAGCTAACACCAGTGTGGTGCTAATGCTAACATGGAGCTAACATTAACATAGAGCTAACACCAGTGTGGAGCTAATGCTAACATGGAGCTAACAATAATATAGAGCTAACACCAGTGTGGAGCTAATGCTAACATGGAGCTAACAATAATATAGAGCTAACACCAGTGTGGAGCTAATGCTAACATGGAGCTAACAATAATATAGAGCTAACATCAGTGTGGAGCTAATGCTAACATGGAGCTAACAATATCATAGAGCTAACGCCAGTGTGGAGCTAACGCTAACACGGAGCTAACAATAACATAGAGCTAACACCAGTGTGGAGCTAATGCTAACATGGAGCTAATGTTAATCACCTGAAACACTGCCAGAAGCAGGAGAACAAGTAAAGCTAAAATGCGGCCTGAGGCCACCATGTTTGACTCACATGTTCTCCTCAGACACTTTGACCTTCTCGCAGCCCTCTGGAGGTTCCCTCTTGAACATGTAGCTGTTGTTGGGCCTGGGTGAGGCGGCGTACTTGGGCAGTGGGGAGCAGGGGCTCAGCTCTGGGGAACACAGCCAAACAGGAAGTGAGGGGCTGGGCGGCGCTCTGGCAGACCTTGGTTGCTGCGCAGGACCACTCACCTTTCTCCTCGTAGGGGCTGCCTCCGGCTGCGTCGTTCAGGACGGTGAGGTAGGAGGGTGAGATGGAATCGGGRCGGCTGCTGCAGTTGCTATGGTTGCCGCTCAGTCCGCCTCCTGATGGAGTCTGCGTGTCGATGCTGCGGGTGCTGCTGCTGCGCTGTGGGGGGTGGGGCGGGGGCGCGCGGTGCCCGTCGGGGACGTCCTGCGGCTGTTTGAAGACAGACTCAGGTCAGAACAGGAAGTTGAGGCGATGAGGAACACACTGAGGTCGTATAAACTCACAACGATGGGCTCCTCCTTCTCAGGCGTGTCTCGGATGATGATACGTTCGATCTCTTGGTTCAGGCCCTCCACACTGTTACGGAAACGAGGAGCCGAGGACTTGGATATAGGGATGGGTATCAGGATGGTTTTGGGCATAGATGTCTGCATAAAACAAGAAGCAAAGACTGCTGGGAACAGTTGTCCTGCTCTACAATCTGACTCACAAATCTCCTGTCACATGTTACTCTGTTCCACTAAAAGTTGTTAGTGACACGTCAAAACTCCTGATTTAAAATTCTGTACGTTTATTACATTTTTCATTCATCATTTTGTTACTGACGCAATGCATTCTGGGGATGATGATTGGTTACAGCTGAGACTAAAACACATTCGAGGCTAAAAAGCTATAATGAGTGACAAAAAAGTTCCATTTTGTTTTATATTTTCTACTTTCCTCTGACCACAACCAGCAGGCAAGGTAGGGAAGAGTATTGGCCTAAGACAGAATGACTAAGAGCAGGGGTTTGAACCAGCAACCCACCAGTTACAGAACAACTCCCCTAACCATTCAGCCAACTAATTMTTTTCTAATTATTCTGTGTTGATGGCTCAGAGCTAATATTATAGGTTAACTAATATATACACAGTTAATGCTAGAGTAAATAAATWGCATTAGCTCCTGAGCTAATATAGCATTAGCTCCTGAACTTTACTAAACATAATGTTTGATTGTTTCAACACATACATGAGCAGGAAAACATAGAAACTAATACAAACTATAACTTTGCCACACATTTTAGATTTTTAGCCTTGACTCTGTTTTAAAGGCTGTGTCCAAAACGGCAGGCCGGGTCCTCCGAAGGCCGCATACGTCACAGCGCCGCGACGAAGGCTGTCCAAAACCGAAGACTCCTCCGATGCG
>NW_013952722.1:440675-447365 GCF_001266775.1 Austrofundulus limnaeus | reverse complement strand
GGGTAGACTGGATCCTCCGGAGGACCTGGCCCACCGTTTTGGACACAGCAAATCTGAACTGCAACTTATTTTGATGTCATCATTCCCACAATGCATTGCATCAGTAACAAAATTGGTGACGTGTCCGTTCGTTTTCTTCCTCTTATCCGGGGTCRGGTCTCGGGGGCAGCAGCCTAAGCAGAGAGACCCAGACTTCCCTCTCCTCAGCCACTTGGRCCAGCTCATCAGGGGGAATCCCAAGGTGTTCCCAGGCCAKCTGAGAAACATAGTCCCTCCAGCGTGTCCTRGGTCTTCCTCTGGGCCTCCTCCCAGTGGGACGTGYCTGGAACACCTCACCMGGGAGGCGTCCAGGAGGCATCCTAACCAGATGAACCACCTCAACTGGCTCCTCTCAMCGTGGAGGAGCAGCGGCTCTTCTCTGATTTGGAGGCACTGATCCTCGTCCCGGCCTCTTCACACTCGGCTGAACAGCTCCAGTGAGAGCTGGAGATCAGGATCTGATGAAGCCAACAGGACCACATCATCTGTAAAAAGCWGAGATGTGATCCTAAGGTCACCAAAAAGGATCCCCTCAACAAGTGGCTGCTCCTAGAAATTCTGTCCATAAAAGTTATGAACAGAATCGGTGACAAAGGGCAACCTTGGTGGAGTTCAACTCTCACCAGAAACAAGTCTGACTTACTACCGGCAATGTAGACATGCTTAACTAAAAAATATAATAAACTCACTGGAGTTTTAAGTAATTAGGAGTTTTCACGTGTCAAAAACAACAAGTTTAGTAGAACAGAGGAACAATGAGTGAAAGCCAACATGTGACAGTGGTCAGAGATCCACTGTCTGACCTCAGACACAGTGAAAGCTGAAGTTAAGACAGTATCAGTCAGAGGGCAGTGTGACCTGACTGAACTCTGAAGATAAACACATCAGGGCGTCAACATGTCAGGATCTCAGCAGCCTTTAGTTTCCTGCACCTGGGACTGGATGATGGTGTGGCTGCCATTGAACGGGGACTTGCGCTCTTTGTCCCTCCGATGGCGGCTGCTGCGTTTGCTGCGCTGGAGCTGCTGGCGCAATTTGGCAATCTGGAAAAGAATCAAAATAAAAAAAAATCAGGTAGATGTTGGTTTTAGAAGCAGCAGCAGAGATCTACAAGCAGCACGGGACGACAGAGTGAAGAAGGAAGTGGACCTCCTTGAGCTGGTCGGTGCTCCCGCAGGAGGCCGAGCGTTTGTGAGAGCCCCTCCTCCTCTCATCTGCCCAGGCCCTGGGGGTCTGAGACACACACCAACATGGGTTAGAGCAAACACACACACTTATCTACATCATTACACACACACACACACAGGATTTGAATCGTTTGAAGATATGAAGCAATAGTTTTGCTTGTTCAAAGTGTAACAACTGGTTTCCTCACTTCCTTCTGAAAGGAACAGTTCAGAAATTTTAAACAAATTTCTGTGAAACTTTATGAACATCTAGAGAAATTGCCTTTCCTGCAAAAATGCTAGTGTGAATGCTTCATGTTGAAAACTTAAGCTAAAAGCTGCTGAAAATGAGCTGAAAATATTTAATTGTAAAAGCGCTAATGTGTGCTCACTTTGAAAAGCTGAAAGAAAAAAAACTAACTTTGCAGAAAAACAGTAAAAAGGAGCACAAATCTATGAGCTAAAATAGCCAAATATAGCTGAAAACATCTGTAAGAAGCATAAATAGCACTAGGTAGCAGAAAAAAAGCATGAAAAGTAGAAAACAGCAGAAGAATAGCAGAAAGGAGCAGATCTAAAGCTAAAGTAGCATAAATAACTAAAATTAGCATAAAATAAGCTAAAGTTCACAGCCACAWGTTGAAATTAGCACCCAGATAGAGGACGTGTTGTATAAAAGTGTAAAACTAGCAGAAAAAATATAAAAAAGTACAAAAAAAGTGATTGTAGAAAAATGCAGTCAAACAACTAAAAATTAGCTGGAATTTTTGTATTTAGCATAAGGAAGCATAAGGAGCACAAGTTTGTTGAACTTTGCTGAAAAATGTTGTAATAACTACAAAAAAATGTGTTAGCTAACGTTAGCTAATAACAGCTAAACATTAGCTACAATTTCAGAAAATAGCTGAATATAGCAGAAAGCATCTGTAAGAAGCATAAACAGCTCCACGTAGCAGAAGAAAAAGCACAAAAAAGTAGAAAAAATGCAGAAGAATAGTGGAAAGAAGCAGAATTTTAGCTGAAATAGTAGAAAAAAATTAAAATTAGCAAACAATTAGCTAAAAATAGCACAACATGAAAAAGAGCAGAACCAGAACAAAATGTGTAAGGTGTATTAAAGATTTAATTTATAAACATTTTGAAGGATTTTAAGGATGTTGAAAACAGCTCCATTCATTTTCTAGAGCAAAAAAAAAAGTGGCTAAAAAAGTTAAATACCCAAAAAAGTATAAAAAGCTGAAATACCGAAAGTCATAGCACTCCTCACRTGAATGAGCTGAACGTTTTGATATATGAATTGTTGAAATAGCACTAAAATTGTGGAACGTTAGATGCAGAAAAACGTAGGGAAGAAAAACGATCTYAATAGTGTGAATGATTGTGAAGCTTTCACATTATTAATGTCGTACATGCAGGCTGCTAATGGGATAGCCTCAGACTGGAAAAGCAGCTCAGGTAAATTGTTTTGCAAAAACCGCTATAAATGTTGGAAATTGTAGTTTGTTTTAAAGATGGTGGCCTGGTACCACAKTACTACACAGAACTGTTACACAGAAACACACGGCTGCAGATAACACCTGCCCTGAAGACACTAAAAAGACACACATCTTGCAGGTGATGCTCTGATGCTGATGATGCAACCGTCTGCAAACCTGCTAASCTCGCAGKATTTACTGAATGATGTTCAGGATTAAAGCAGATCAGGAGCTCTCTGACCTGCGTGGCTTTGTCCCTCATGTAGGGAACGTGTTGTTGCTGGCTGTCGTCCTGAGGCCAGGGACCTGTCAGGTGAGCGCCAGCGAGCGCGCCCTTTGAGGGCCACAGCTGGACACGATGGCAGGGCAGCCGGCACGGAGAACTGTGGGGGCGGAGCCAGGCGCAGGAGGAGGAGCCCAGAGAGGCGAGGACGGTTAAGGCGACGGATTCAATCTGAGAGGATGTAAACAAACTGTTTGTAAACAAACGAGCAACAACCACACAGCTGGCAGGATAATCCCATAAAGGTCTTCTGTCTGAGTCTGAGGGCAGCACACACACACACACACACACACACACACACACACACACACACACTAACAGAGCTTAAATCAGAGCAGGGTGGGGGACACCAGAGGACAGGCAGCTTCTGACCGACTGACCCAGTTAGAAGCTGCTGCAGCTCGGTTCTAATGGGAGACAAGGTGAGTCCTGAACAGTCTCATCATATGTAAACAATAAACACAAAACAATTCAAAGGATAAACAACAAATAATCTGCTTCAAACATGCCTCCTTAGTGGAACATGTTCTTATTTCAGGTYCAGACAAACAGCTTTGCCCCGCGGTGCCGGTCCTAAATTTGGAAGGAGTCTGGTCCGGCACACATCCCTGTTGCCAGGCAACGCTGGCTTACTGATCCGTATTAGAACACAGCAGCATATGTGTTCCTGTGTGTGTGTGTGTGTGTGTGTGTGTGTGTGTGTGTGTGTGTGTGTGTGTGTGTCTACCTTTATGATTTTGACAATCTTCTATCCTTGTGAGGACGTTTTACATGGTCAGGTTAGTGTGTGAGCAGGTTTGGACATCAGCAGTCTGCTGGAATAATGCTCTCCTGAGCTGTAACCATGTGTTTTTATTAAAGCCCAACAACATGAAACAACAGACACTAGTACAACAACTGTAATACTGTAGTAATATTAGTATAACAACTGTAATGCAGTAGTAATATTAGTACAACTGTAATACTGTAGTAATATTACTGTAATAAATGTGGATCACAGGAAGAAAAGTCTCTACTGTACTATAGTAAAAACTAATGTGGATTCTTCAATAAATTAACATAACACTGGTTACCACAACAGCCACTCTACAACTATTACAGACACTCTACCATATTATAACAGCTGCTCTACAATGATTACAGCGGCTCTATGGTTATTACAGCTGCTCTACAATTATAAAAGCTGTCCTACAGTTATATAGCTACTCTATGGTTATTACAGAATCTTAACAGTTATAACAGCTGCTCTATGGTTATTACAAACACTCCATGTTATTACAGCCACTCTACGGTTATTACAGACTTGCTACGGTTATTACATAATTATTACAGCTGCTCTATGGTTTTTTCAGACACTATGCTGTTATAACAGCTGCTCTACAATTATTGCAGCTGCTCTAAAATTATAAAAGCTATAATCAGCTATAACAGCTGCTCTACGGTTATTACAGATACTCTACCATTATAACAGCTGCTCTACAATTATTGTAGCTGCTCTAAAATTATAAAATCTGTGCTCAGTTTAACAGCTGCTCTACAATTAAAAAAGCTGTCCTACAGTTATATAGCTACTCTATGGTTATTGCAGAATCTTAACAGTTATAACAGCTGCTCTATGGTTATTACAAACACTCTACAGTTATTACAGCCACTCCACGTTATTACAGACTTGCTACGGTTATTACAGACTTGCTACGGTTATTACACAATTATTACAGCTGCTCTACGGGTATTACAGTATCTTTAGTTATAACAGATGCTCTAAGGTTATAACAGACACTCTATAATTATAACAGCGGCTCTAAGGTTGTTATAGCAGCTCTATAGTTTTAACAGCTGCTCTACAACTTTTACAATCACTCTACAGGTATTATAGATATCGTACAGTTACAACAGCTGCTCTAAGGTTATTGCAGTGGCTCTACAACTATAACAGCCGCTCCACAAAAACAACAGCTGCTCTACAAGTATTACAGCCACCCTACGGTTATAACAGATGCTGTAGTTATAACAGCTACTCTAAGGTTATTAGAGCAGCTCTACAGTAATAACAGCTGCTCCATGGGTATTACAGCTTCTCTTCTTAGGTTATAACAGCTGCTCTACAAGTATTACAGCCACTCTATGGGTATTACAGCTGCACTGTGGTTTTAAACCTATATTATGTTTTTTCCAGTTTGAATGCAGCTGGAGACTCAATTTGTTGCTTTATCACACTTCTGTTTTTAATAATCTAATTAAAAAAAACATGAAACATTTTCCTGCAGAGATCCAGAACTAATTATTAACAACCCAATCAGTGCTACAGTTGTTTTTATTGAGTCTTAAAATGACACAGAACTGACTTGGTTTGTTGGGATGTGAAAGTTAAACTCTGCTCTTTGGAAACTCCAAACGAACCACATCAGTTCAGTTTTTACTGATGTCATGACGTTTAACCTTCCAGATCCTGGGGTTTTAGTCACGAGCTGATGTCTTTCCACCTTGGATCAGTGCAAACACACACCTGTCTGCTACAGAGCCTCGCTTAGTTTTAGTCAAAACAAGACAATGTTTAGTTGTTTGTCTTAATGTTGTATTAAACTCAATCATACAGCAGATCAGTATAAAACAGTTAATATGTCTGTCCTTCTTCAGCACTGAAAGATGGGCACAGACTATATCAGGGTTTCTGAAAGTATTTTTTTTTCTACAGACCATCATGATTTAAGATGTATTTATGTGCATATTAGAACTTGTACACTCCAAATGACTACACAGAGGAGCATGCAGCTGCACTGTGAGCTACAGTAAACTGCTACTGCATTGTTTCCTGTTTAATTAATCAGGTAAATTTAATGTGCTGAACACTGCAGGTTATTTAGTGCAACCCCTCCCCACTCATGCAGTGTGTGTGTGTGTGTGTGTGTGTGCGTGCGTGCGTGCACGCGCGCGCGCTTACCTGCAGAACCAGGGGCTCAGTGAATGGAGGGGCATGAAGCTGGTCCTCAGCCCCGGCCCCCGCTGCTCCTTGTCCCGGGCTCAGAGATGCTGCAGAGGCGGAAGGAGAGCGGGCTGACGGCGGGCTGGAGGCCCTGCTTCCACACGGAACCACGCAGACATGAGAACCAAAACACGTCTCGGTGTGGGAAGACACGGCTCGTTCGTGGACGGGATGTTTTTCTCCCTCTCTTCTAGTCGCGCGCGGCTGATGCGACACGGAAAATCTCGAGCGGTTACCGGTGCTCCGGCCGTGGGAAGAAACGCGCATTAACCGCGGAAGTGTTCATGTTACGGCCGGCGGTGAAAGAGTGGAAAACAAGGGGGAAAATAACAGAAGGATAGAAAATACACAAGGCGGGGGGAGGTGGATATAAAGGAGGCGGTGATGCTGGACGAGCCTGGCTGACACGACGGGAAAAGGGACCAAAAGCAAGCTAACGTGGCTAAGCAGCTAAACTTCCGGTCATTGTTTTCAAAATAAAGCACCTATCATGCGATTCTAACATCCCAGTATCATGAAAAGTGTCACAGAAACTGTTAGCTACAGCTATTAGGTTTCACAGAAACAGTTTGGTTAATTTTTTTAAAGAAATGAAAACATGAGCACAGTTTTAATCTTTTTATACTGTAATCATTTTTATACTTTCCTTTTTTATGTAATTTTCACTCAGGTATTTTTGCAAATGTAAATTGTATGTGTGTGTGTGTGTGTGTGTGTGTGTGTGTGTGTGTGTGTGTGTGTGTG
>NW_013952722.1:430691-436388 GCF_001266775.1 Austrofundulus limnaeus | reverse complement strand
CTACCACCTGCATTACTGCCCATCTACCACCTGTATTACTGCCTACGTACCACCTGCATTACTGTCTGCCTACCACCTGCATTACTGCCTGTCTTCCACCTGCATTACTGCCTGTCTTCCACCTGCATTACTGCCTGTCTACCACCTGCATTACTGCCTATCTACCACCTGCATTACTGCCTGTCTACCACCTGCATTACTGCCTGTCTACCACCTGCATTACTGTCTGCCCATCATTTAAACAAGACAAAATCGTTAGCTGCTTCATAGCACACTACGATTAGTGTTCTATAACTGTTTATTTTACTTTATTTTTTACTTATACTTTAAACAACATATTTTTAAATAATAGTGTTTAAAATCTTTTTGTAACAAAGTAAGGCCCACTGAGATCACAGATTTCTTTTACAAGGGTGATCCTGGGCCTTAAGACAACCTATTGTACTTGTTTTTGTTCTGTGAGGGCAACTGGAGGACCTGGAGAAAACCCACACAAGCACAAGGAGAACATGTTAACTCCAGTGAAGTGGGGATCAAACTCGGGACCTTCTTGCTGTGAGGCATCAGTGCTAACCATGGATCCATCATATTGCCGGCATACTCTTCAGTTCTTTTAAAACAGTTTTTCTCTTGGAAATCTGTTTCAGCACACTTGCTCTATTTTTGCCTTCTTGTGCCTCTTTTAACTATTAGCAGTCATTATCAATGCTGAGCTTGTGGCTACTGTTATGCTTATTGTAGCTACTGTTTCATTTATTTTTGAATTAGCTACTGTTTTACAACTTTTAGCTAACGTTTTATCGTAAATTATTTTTAATCTACTACTAGCTTTTAGCTACAGTTTTGCTGCTTTTAGTTATCATTTATTTATTTATCCCGGCAAATCCCATTGAGATCTCAGATCAGTTTTTCAATGGCGGCCTGGGCCTGAAGGTAACCTATTGTACATGATTTTGGGAGTGGGGTCATTTTGCCACTTGTAGCTTTTAGCAATATGCTTCTTTCAGCTTGTAGCCATTTTGCTTGTTTTAGCTATTGTTTAATTCATTTTAGAGTTAATAGTTTTAACACTTTGGGCTATATTAGCGTTTTGCTACTTTTACCACATGTTTTGCTTGTTTTAGCTTAGTCTTTGTTAGCAAAATATCTTATAAAGCACTGGACTTGTTTTACTGAAACTGCATGTCTTTTTACAATTGAAAAACATTTGTGGTCAATGGAACCAAAGATGWCTGCCAGAGCTGACTGAACTTAGCCATGCCTAAGCTGCCTATAGCTGAGTCAGTTTAACAGATGAACTTCAGTGTGGTGGTAGCTGAGAGTCATCCCAACACTCACACTGATCACAGCTACATATACGGAGTGAGAGGGTGCATACCTTCTTTATGAAGGATTTGTTTTTGTCAGGAAGTAAACACTGGCTGTGGGTGGTTGTGTGTGTGTGTGTGTGTGTGTGTGTGTGTGTGTGTGTGTGTGTGTGTGTGTGTGTGTGTGTGTGTGTGTGTGTGTGTGTTAGTGGGGGATAATGTGGGTCTTAGTGTTGTCTGCTCAGGAAGGCAAGGCCCAAACTGCTGGTCTATGCTGTCTGCAGACAGAGAGGCTTCTGCAGCAGGAGAATCACACTCATGGAGGAGGAGGAGCCACGAGGAGAGACCTGCAGGAGCCTGCAGACAAACGTTAGCCCCGCCACAGAGCTGGCCGACCCGACAGCGTTAACTGAAGCTTCCCTCACTCTGTCATCTGAACACAAGCTGAACTTTAAATGCCACAGTCGGGAGGAATGTGAGTTTGCGCTTTCAGGGCCAAAACCTCAATGCTGTGAGAAAAAAAACAGGCTGCTGCTCTGGATTCCTGTTTCAAAGATACAAACAAAGCAGCACAGCACAGGACTCATCTCTCTCAGTAAAACGTGATCGATCACAGCTCTATTTTAGACCGAAGATATGTTCGCTCTGCAGGTCCTGATGCTTAAAGCTTTTTTTTTTTCTGTGTGGACGTTCATGTCATATTTTAAACACGACCTCCATCAGACTCCTGTGTGATTGCTCTAAGGCAGAGGGGTCAAGCTGAGTTACATGAGGGGCCAAGTCAAGGCCAACTTCTTTCAATATTAATAGAAAATAAAGTTTTAAAACAAATTGTTCTCATAAAAATACTATTGTCCTTTTCCAAATAATGTTATAGCATTTAGAGCATACATAACATAATGGATAAAGACAAAAGATTAAATTTAGAAGAAATCGTTAACATTATTATGACCCCCACTACGAAGTAACTGGTTTTGTACAGTTTATTTGTTATTTATTAATTTATTTTTTCAGTGATTTTTGGTCAACTATAGCACAGAAACGGCTGCACAAATCAACATGAAATTTGTCAGGATGTAGATGTGTCTGATCTACACTGTGCACTGTTTTATGATAGACCCCATATTTGAGGAGGGGTTCAAATATATATCATATTAGAACTCAAAAAATATTCAACATGGGAGCTTCAGATGTTTTTTGTTGTTTAGCTCTGATAAAGGCCTATCCATCGGGCCCACCAATTTATTTTCACCCAATGATCAGTGTTGTGTTGGGTGTATAGACGCAAGGGAAACACTTTTTTTTGTTAACGGTGGTGATGGGGGAAAAAAAGGAGAGTCAAAATCAGCTGCGTGCTCATGCTAAACAGGATCAAACCAGCTACTCTTCTAGCTCTTTGAACAACTGGCTTTAGGTTTAAAAAAAATGAAAGAAAACAAACAARAARGAAGATCTGCTCYGAGTCCAGCTCTTCAGCGCTGCGGTAAGGCTCCAGCAGGCTGCAGCCAAACTGTCGCAGTTTCATGATGAAAATTGCGTCACTTCTGTTCGCATTGCCGACATTCCGGCACTTCTTGTCGCAACCCATGGGTCGACCTTTTCATCCCCCTCCACATAAGAACACCTATGAACTATATGGTGTGATTGGTCAGAAGTTCGTGGAAGTGTTTGTTTGTGCTGAAAGCGCTCAGACGCTGCATTTGCTTCAACCACTCGCTTTAAAAAAAGAAAAAAAAACAAGCAACTCGTTCCAAAGCCGACTGTTACCAGGAAGCAGCGATTTATAAAGATAGTCAAAYGGCCAAAACCTCATAAAAGGGGATAAAAGAGATGTTTTTCATGGTGAAATCTGACTGATGAAAACTTTGGAGCTTATCCAGGACCAGTTTGTGGATAAATAACGTCGGCTAACGAGTCTCGGACTTTTTTTTTTTTTTTTTACCACATTAGACTCCACCAGTAGAGAAATCCCATGCAGTGACGTATGCTGCAGTGGGAGGGGTTTCCCAGGAGCTATGAAAGGTCTATGTGAAAACGAACGCCGAATAACCACGTGAACGCGCGTCGACCGGTTGGCTGCTGTAGTGCTGAGGAGCTGGACCACTGCTGGACCGCTAACAAACACACCCACAAAGCTCTAACCAATCACACGCTCCGAGACGCAATGTTCTTCTTCGCAGTCTTCTTATTTTAAAGTTCCGTAACTTCCAGACAGGAAGCAGAGTTTGTGGCAGCAGGATAAGTGGCTTGGATCTAGACTAGCATTAACGTAGCACTCCTCTACCACCAGGCTTAGCAAGCTGTCTGGGGGAAACCCTGAATCAGTTTTCACTTTAAAATGGAACTCCTCTGTGGGCCGGGCTGAGCTCACCTACGACTCCATGTGGCCCCCAAACCGCCAGTTGAATACCCCTAACTTAAAGGGTGGGTTGAGCATCAGCTACCACACCAAAGCTCAAAATCTGTATAATTTATTGAGTTATAGTCATTCTTGTGTTTGCTCAGGTCAGTTAGTTGCGGCGGCCATCTTGAATTGGGTTAATTCCACGAAGGCTTTAAATACTTCCAGTTCACATAATGTTCGGAGGAAAGAAACTGATTTCTTGCATCGCTCTGACTAAAACTGGACTTTTGAAACACAAAATAAATTTAAATATGTTAGTCCTACTAAAATAATCATCTCAAATCTAATTTATCCGATCTGGACTCGAGGCGCCCTGACCGTGTTGGGAGTCAGATTACTTCAAACGGACCGAGGCTGAACCGCTCGTCCCTCCCTGCCTCAGACTGCCACTTATCAGGTAACGCCATCGCCACGAGAGATCTCAGCTGTCGGGACGATAACGTCCACTGAACAGTCAATCCTGTCAATAAAACCATCTGCTGAACAACATTAAAAACTATTCAGTCAGACAAAAGCTTACTAGTGCTGTTCAATGGCAAAACTTTGATATGATACAYATGACATGGGGTCACAATACATCATGATACATTGCTGTACAGCAAAATGCCTTTCTCCAAAAATCCCAATTAAACTTAATGTTTTACATGTATTTTATATGTTGCATATTAGAGCTGCACAATATATCCAGAATATATCYTCATCACAATATCAGTGTGCAATATTCATATCCAAAAGGACTGCTTGGAGTGAAGAGCTGAAGGGGTTGAAAAGTTGTGTTTTTCATACCAATGCAATATTTAGCCAGTAGGACGGTCTCACTGCACCAAAAGCTTGAATACTTGGCCCAGATACTGCAAAGAATGACGGCCCAGATTGCCTGAAGTGGTGCATGCTTGGGCCAGCACCACATAAACCAAACCACAACTGGCTCAGTTGTGGCATGCCATCTTAAAAACAGTACCATGTCTGCAAGACCTGGCCCAAATCCATTTGACAAACCCATTGCCATGCTAGAGTTGCCAGCTAGACACCAGACTTGGCCCACATCTGTCTGCTGTGTGGGCATAAACACAGTTTAGACGAAATGTATTTTAACAAACCAGAAGTCAACATTTAAACCACAATGCACTGCAAAAGAGACACTGTACAGGCTTTATATATAAAAGGTCTCTTTGTTCAGGATGAATTYAAGGGTAAGCAGTTGCACTTAATTGTGTTGCTCACTGTTAATATTAAAAAGGTAAAGCAAACTCAAAACTAGGGGTGCACCAAAAAAACCAATTCATATCGGAATCATGATTTTCATTTACAAAGACCCAGAATCGATTTAAAATAAATAAATAAAGCAAATCCAATGGCAGTCAGCCTCCATTTTGTAACTGTGGGACATCCTGATGTCACCACACAGCTGGTTCTGAAAGGTATGCAAGCTCAGAAGGCACCAAAATAAGAAGGAAACCACAAAACTGAATGAAAGAGAGATTCAATTGGCCCAGTCTTCATTGAAGGCAAAGATTTGGGCTCATTTTGTTTTTTACTGAACCAGTCAGAGTTTGATATATGATCTTCACTGTGTGCAAGGTTTGCAAAATGAAGATGAAGCACTTTGGGAACACAACAAATGGGCTCACATTATCAGTTTTTAATAAAAAAATCGATTTTGAATCGAATCACGGCCGAAAAAATTAGAATCGAATCATGAGATAGTAAAAAATTCCCACCCCTACTCAAAACTAGTTTTATCAAAGGTCATTAAATAATTCAATTCAGTTTATTTATACAACGCCAAGTCACAACAGACACCGTCTCAGGGCACTGTACACAAAAAACAATCAATCTAAAGAAGCAGCAGATTGTGTTGAGACTTCACTTCATCACAGGCTCCCATCCTGAGCAGCACATTGGTGACAGTGGAGAGGAAAAACTCCCTTTTAACAGGAAGAACCAGGACAGGCAGCCATCTGACTGGCTGGCATATATATATAT
>NW_013952722.1:427324-428336 GCF_001266775.1 Austrofundulus limnaeus | reverse complement strand
GAACGACTCGCTTGTAGAGCTGTTACCAGGAAGCAGAGTTTTATAAAGACAGTCAAAGCGTGAAAAACTTATGGCTTGTTTGCTTGAGCTGAAAGAGCTCGAATGCTTCCACTTGGTTAAAACAAACAAACAAAAAATGACTTGCTTGCAGAACCGACTGTTACCAGGAAGCAGAGTTTTATAAAGATAGTAAAACCTTGAAAAACTCATGAATGGAGATAAAACAGACGTTGTGCACRGAGGAATCTGACTGATAAAAACTGTGGAGCTTTACCAGGACAGATGCGGATAAATACGTCGGGTGAGTGACAAGTCTGACTTTTTCTCTGATTTGTCAGCTATAGCGGGAAGGAACTCCATGCAGTGACGTATGTTTCAGCGGGAGGGGTTTCCCAGGAGCTCGGCGCGGGGTGTCTGTGGAGCTATGAAAGGTCGGTGCGAAAACGAACGCCGAACAACCACGTGACCACGCGCGTCGACCGGTCGGCAACGAAGTGATTATGTTTCCAGCTTAAGAGCTTAATTCTGACGAGTTATGGAGAAGGGAAAATTGTTGAGGAATTTGTGACAGTTTCCTTGTTCTAAGCAACTGAGTCCCCACCCCACCCCTCAAATCCCCGCAGGATGTGCTGATGCTTCTTGGGACCTGCTCCAAGAATAATGAGTGTGCCTGTCGAAACAATCTCTTCCACCTTCAAAACAAACAAGCAGATGTTAAAAACACTACAATGGAACATTTCTACTAGCCTGGCCCTTACCTTCCTACGCAGCTCTGCTCAATTCTAGTTTTCCTTCTCTGCTCCGTCTGGGACTTCTCCCATTGAGRTGGATTTCGCTGGCAGATTTTTAGCCGGGCCAATCAGAGAACAGAACGCCAATTTTCTGCACAGTGTCTGTTGTAGTTTATTTTACCTGGACCAATCAGCAAACAGAACCCTAACCTGTTCTGCGCAGTGTCTGCTAGTTATTTTAGCATACGGCAGTGGAGGAAGTGAATGAAGCCAGTCTGTGT
>NW_013952722.1:419626-423595 GCF_001266775.1 Austrofundulus limnaeus | reverse complement strand
CAGTTCACTGGCGGCTGCGACGAAACGTTCCGCTATTTCAACCGCAATGTCCGGTATTCAGAAAATTCATATCATAACAAAAATAAAAACCGGTATTCGGTACAAAACGATATACCGCCCAGCACTAGATTAAGCTTTTCACATGTCACAGACAACCACCTTTAGCAGAATAGAGAAACAACATAGGACCAACATGTGACAGTAGTCAGAGATCACTTAACAAWAAAATTCACTATTTTAATTCTAAAWATGCCCTCTTAGAACAGTTGTTAAGCCGTGTTGTGTCTAGCACCAGAGTTTGCTCTCATCTTCTTCCCCAGTTTATTTTGACAAAATTTGTGTGGGAAAGGTGAAGAACCCACACCTGCCCCACTTTGGGTCTTAACACCCACATCTACTCCTCCGGGCTACCCTGGCCCCCTGCTCCACACGTGGTCTATGTTGCATCAGAAGGGTCATCTGGCATAAAAACAATTGCTAAATCCTCATGTGGGTTTGCTTGCTGTGGTGACGCAGCACAATAAAAAAAAATACACTTTAGTACACTTGAGAACAAAAGCCACTTTCCTTCAAAAGCCAAAAAGTGACTGYGCGGCCTGGTGTAGACTCTTCAAGTCTAAGTTCTGTTGGTTCACAGTTTGACCCACACCTGAGAGAAGTTTTACAAAAACCTTTAGACCCACAGGACCATAGATGGCCCACCTACAAGGCAAGTCGAAGGACACCTATACAAGTGCTCAAATTGGATCTAAATTAAAGAAGACATATCGTGCTTTTAAATCCTCCTTTAGAAATGCTCTGTCYGTCCGTGACGAGGGACATCAGCAATGGTTGGTGTCGAGTTCTTTCTTGTTCACATTTAAATCGTTCAGTTGAGGTGAATATAAAGTGGAATTGAAATGATTTGATATGAATTCCTCCTTATTTTACTTGTTTACCRGATCCTCTTTCACTCCTTTTCTGAGCTGTGTCTCAGATTAACTCGTTTTGAGGCTGTCTCTCTAAATCCAAACGWATCGCTTCACYCCACACCCCCCTCCAGCTTCCAGACCAGTCTATTCCAGTTTCATAGAGGGGGTTACGGCTATCTGTTGATGGAGAAATTTATTATTTACAAATGAGTAAAAAGATGCGAACAGAAGACTTGTCCATCCAGCCTTACATGTTGAGCCAGAGTCTGACCCAGAGCCTGACCCAGTCCAGACCTTATTCCTTTGCAAATAATTTGGCGTAATAGTTAAGAAAATGTCATAGAAAACAGATAAAACTGAATGAGTTGAAAAATATGACCAAACAGAGTATAAAGATATCTACGCAGCACCAGGAGTCAACTTTTCTGCCTCCTAGAGACTCCAAGTGCACAACAAAATCAATTTAACAGCAAAAAAAGTGGATTTTGAATGACACGTCCATCCACTTCAAAATCATTTTATGTTGCCTTAATTTTCCTACATWGATAATTAAAATAAAGATTTTTTAAATACTTGCTCTTTTAGGTCCTTGGCAACATTGTGTGTGAGTGTGTGTGAAGACAGAACACGACGTCACCTTATGTCGGGACTGACACAAACCTATTGATGCTAGCTTGTTAGTTAGCCGTTAGCAGACATAAAGTTGACAAAACCTAATTTAGTTACAGCTAATTGGTCCATTTACAGTTTTTAAAGTTAGTGAAAAAAGCTGATCTGATCAACTAAAATGTGGTTCTGTTGTTAGCTGTTAGCTGATGAGTGGAACCATGCCCACCACTGGCTCTTCAGTGCTGTAAGCTGTATGAAAAAACCCAAACCATGATGGTTCCAACTCTGTGTTTGACTGTAGGTACGGTCTTCTTTGGGTCACTTTATCATTTTGCTTCCTCTAAACATTTCCAGTCAAGTTGATGCAAAACAACTCAATTTTGGTCTCACCTGATGCTGTAAGATTTTTAATCTTTGACAGCATCTTCAGATTATTAACCAGCTCCTCCTGTGTTTTATGGTAGCTGAGAGGTTGGAATAGAAGAATCTGATTCTATGAACAGTGCGCTTCTTTAGCAGTGTATGCAACTGATTGGTTGATTGATCTGTGTGCCACATGGTCCCCTAACCCAATCTGTGGGAGCCWGGATTCTGAAAATCAAGTCTTATCTTTTGTGAGTTAGGTTTAGACTACCACAAAGATAAATAAAGTGAGCTAAAGACAACAAATATTTGCCTCACTCTAAAGGAGGATGTGCTGTTATCACTTCTTGTCTGCACATCTCTGATTTGACATCAGTGATTTTTAGGAGTTTCAAACCTAATCTCAGCTCTCATCTCTCTCTCTTTTTTTCTTTCTTTTTTTGCTCACGGCAAACTCTGTTCCCTGCTCTGCGGCGCTCGCTGTGTGATCTGGGCTCGCGCTGCAGCGTTGGATTGTGGAGCGAGGCCAGTGGAGCGAGGCAGATGAGGAGGAGGAGGAGGAGGAGATGGGGGTAGTCATATCAAAAAGGAGTAGTTTTTCTGCTCCGAGCACCTTCATTGGACGGCGGCGGGCATGACTGGGTGTTTACCCATGGCCCAGTTATTTGCTAATCTGTCCCTCCCTCCACCACCGACTGGCCTTCGGTGCACCCTCCCCTCAGCGCTGCCCCCTTCCCCTTCGGCTTTGCAGCTAAAAAACAACAGCGATCTAATCTCACCCCGCTCCCCCCTCCCTGCTGCCGATGTAGGAGGCGAGGCGAGGCGAGGCAGTCTGACACTTGATTAAAAGGCACATGGACGGGTTGGAGGAAGACAAGTGTGATACAGTAAAAAAAAAAAAGAAAAGCTAAAGCTTCCTCAGCTAATAGCTGCGCTTGAYGCATCACAACCCCCTCAAGCAGACACGCGTTCTGAAAGCCACTCGAGTGGTGACTTTACGTCAAAACGCATCAACGGTCCGTGCATTTCAACACCATCACGTCTCTCTGGTTGCAGAGCTGACCCTGACAGCACAAACAGAATGTAAACAAACAAAAAGGCCCAGCGCTCCTTGAAGAAACTTAGACTAAATCATCTCTTGTAACAACTGTCACAATCCAGACATGTTCAAGTTYAATCTCTGTAAAACTGACAGAGTTAAAGCCCTTCTCATACAGAAAAATAACACTTAGCTGTGCTGCCATCTTGAATTGGATTGACTCCAAACATTGATTAGTTCTAGATGTACATCTGATTTCTCTCTTAGAGTTTTATCAAAATCGATCCAGTTCAGAGATATTGTGCTTATAGACTAACAGGACTAAAGCTAGAAATTATAGTTGTCTTTTGAGTATAGTCAAACTGACTGAATTGTTTTTTTAAAATCAACTGGCTATGGCGGCCATCTTGAAGCATGCTCATAGCTCTAAAGCTAATGCCAAATATCACCATATATTTAATAACTTGGGAGTTAACGCTATATTTATTAGCTCTGGAGCCAATGCTTTAGATCACCATATATAGTGGATTTGGTGTTAATGCTGTATTTATCAACTGTGGAGCTAATGCCATGAACAGCCATATATTTTTGCTTGGTAGCTAACACTATGCTTATTTGCTCTGGAGCTAACACCACATATTGCTATATTAATTAGCTCAAGAGCTAAAACTATTATGTCATATTGTTTTCGTATTGTGTTTATTTTTTATTTGCTTTTCCTTAGAGTTTTTTGATTAACTGCAGCACAGTACCAGCTGCAGCTAGCAGCATGAAATTTGGTAGGAATATAGATGTGGCCCCGCCTACATTGCGCTAACGGTTTTGCGATAGACCCCATATTTCAAGAGGGGGCGTTATTTTAAGCTGGTTTGTGGACAATGCAAAAATGCTTATATCTCAAAGGAACAACAGCACACAAGCGTCCTAGGGCGTGTATGCAAGCATCGACCATAAGTTATCCTAGCTTTGGTAAATATCATCTACCTTGCCGGTTGGGCTGGTTTCTCCGGATTGCTGCTGTTGCGGCGTGTCTCGGTGGAGTGGCGG
>NW_013952722.1:408701-411438 GCF_001266775.1 Austrofundulus limnaeus | reverse complement strand
GCTGGACACTTTTTGTTGTGCTCATATTTAGACGTCCTATTTTGCAAATGCTGCCTTTGGCATGCTTGTTTGTCTTTGTGTCTATGGTGTATAATGATGTGATTGTGATGCTGTATTTCTGAGTGTTTTATGTGCTGCAGAACAGGAACCTGCTGTAAAACAGCAATTATGCTGAGTCAGGCTTGATTTTTAGTATTCTTTTCCTGTTGAATCAATAACTCAAATCAAATCAAATCAACTTCAGATTGTTCTGTTTATATCTGATGAAGGGCGATCATTTCAGGACATCTTGTGTTTCTATACAACTACCTCCCAGCAGCAGGCAAAAGAATCAAAACATATGACTGAAAATTGTTCTTTCAAACCTGAACCTCCATAAACATGATCAGATCTTGATGAAATGTGTCTCAGGTGTTGTCCTATCAGACCTACACTGACAGTCTAACAGACCCATGTTTACTACCTCCACCAAAACAGTTTCTATTCAAACTGTCTCTGTGGATCATTTCTATAGTTGTAAAGCATCTACAGTACAACTTCCTGTAGAGATTACTACATACATGACATCATGCATGTGAATGTGCTTTGTTTCATTATCACTCTACTCAGACTGCAGAGAACAAATCTGTTTTTTTTTTGTTTTGTTTTCTGATGGAAAACAAAAAATCAGTTTTGTTACATACAAAATATTTTGTATGTAAAAACCATTCTAAACTCACTTCCCATACAATAACCAGAACATCTTAAACCAACACAACCAGTGTGTGAGTGGTTTGCGTATATGTATGGGGGTCATATATGCCACCGTTACATGGTATCTAGTTAGCCTTTGAGCTAACACCATAAATCACAATTTATATATTAGCTCAGGAGCTAATGCTATATTTTTTAGCTCTAGAAATAATCACACATATCGTCACACTTCCTGTTGGCTGTGGCGGCCATCTTGAATTGGTTTGGCTCCAAAGGGTAATCCAGTGTTACTTTCTGCAAGTTCCATTAAAATCTATCCATTTTTTAACGTTTAATGTGAAACAGTTTGCTAACAAACAAAAACAGTACTGGTATCATTTTGCTGACACCCCCCACAATTTTCCAAGTCCTCTTATGTTAAGTTTAAGGATGTAGTGTTGGTGGTGGTGGGGGTAAATCTGTCCCATCTGCTGCCCTGCGACTGCCCCCACCTCTCAACAGCACCAGTCTGTCTGGGTCTGGTACAGTTATGCTAATCCCAGGATTTATGCTAGCTTCAGAGCTTACAGGCCCCTCTTACAGACCACCGATTTATACCCCACCCCCACCCCCACAATGCTTGCTGTACATCTTTACTTTCCCAAATATGCCATGAAAATGACAAGTGGCGTTTCACTCCCTGTACTGGATAATCTCAGATTATAAGAACGAGGCTGGGGCTAGTCTGTTTGGGAACAACACTTCCTTGTTGAGTAAATAAAACTACAAATGCAGGCTTGACGCTCCATTAAAGCACGTTAAAGGTTGATTTTTTTTTTCCTGGAACAAATCCAACTCTGATCACAGGTGGCCCGCAGCCGTCTGGAGCGACGGGGGTTTCACCTGATCTGTCAGAGCCGACTGCCGTCAGGATTTCCTGTCGAACGGCTCGCCAGGAGCAGTCAGCGTCATGAATGAACATAAATCATGCTCAGTCTGGTAATTAAGTTCGTTAACAAGCCAAAATCTGACTCATAATACAGCAGACGTAACCTGATCCCCGACTGCCTCGGGGAGACAGACAGGTGTGTGGCTGTTAGCAAAATCTCTCACCAAGGTGAATTTTAATGAGACTTTCAGGAAATAATCAAAGAGCTGAGCTGCAGAGCTGGTTTCTCCCTTCATACATCAGTCTGAGGTGGACCAGGGTCAAAACAGAGAAAACTCTGACCATTTAAACACAACTGAATGTTTTTTTCGTGAGTTGCTCTAACATGTTGGTCTTAACATGTTTCTCTGTTATACTAAAAGTAAAACCTCCTAATTACTTCAAGTGTTGCATGTGTTTATAACATTTTTCACATTAGCATGTTAAGTTATATTTTCTATTTGCTTCTTTGTTTTTCTGCACAATTTATGGGTTGAAACAATCAAATGTGATGTTTAGTAAATTAACTCTGAAGCTGACGACATATGTAAACTACAGCATTAGCTTGGAAGCTAATGCTGTATTTATTAGCTCTGGAGCTAACAACATATATTGCTATCATGTACTGTTCCCATGCCATGGTGATACATTTTATATCACATTATTTCAGTTGTTTTTCAAGGTGTAACTTAAAAATTTTCAGTTTTAATAGAAAAACGTTACAAATAAATGAAAAGCATTAATAATTTGAGTTTAGCTCCAGTATCAGTACTCGTAACTGCATTTTATTTAACATCTCATTGCAATAAAACTTTCTTCAGTTAAGTTGCTAAACTTATATTTTTCGGTCCTTGATAAATTTACAAACTCCACCTTAAAAAAATTAAACTGTTTTTGTTTTTCTGATTAGTTTGCTGACGGTGCAATGAATTCTGGGACACCATTGGCTGCGTAGAGCTGGGCGATACGATCAAAATTTTATATCACGGTATTTTCAACATTTTCACCGGTTTCACGGGATTTGACGGTATTTTTCTTTTCATCACAGCTCAGCTGATAATAAAATGTACAAACCCTGCTTATTGACTTTTTTTCTTTTACTGTACCTCTGTCTGTGTCTCTGTTTCCCTCCTCTGT
>NW_013952722.1:405011-408442 GCF_001266775.1 Austrofundulus limnaeus | reverse complement strand
TCCATATTAACTAACCGTGTTAAATCTAACTGTGCACGTCACCTAAGAGGTGTTTACTACATTCAGCGACGGTGAAAACGGGATGTTTTTTTAAACTTCAGTCAATATAAGCAGCAGAATCGCCACCCGCTGCTGCAACTAGCTGCTCCAAACATTTGCATGCTAATGCACATAGCGGTGCAGCAAGGAAAAATGTCCCCCCGGAAAGAACAGTTCACTGGCAGCCGCAACGAAACGTTCCGCTATTTAAACCGCAATGTCCGGTATTCAAAAAATTCATATCATAACAAAAATAAAAACCGGTATTCGGTACAAAACAGTATACCGCCCAGCACTACTGCATAGTATCCTCAGATGCAGCCTACRTTTTCGGGGTTTTGTTGCATTACCATATTTCTATTAGCTCTGGAGCTAACAGTAAAGCTAACAGGCTAAAGCTGAAGTCCTTCCACGCAGCAGCTCTGTTGTCTCCATCATCATTTTTCAGTTTCAGGCAGTCATTTCTACCTTCTCCTCTCTGTCAACGAGCTCTGGTTTCATTTAAAACATCAGATATTGTCCAAAAAACTAATCTTCAAGCTGCATGGAGCTCACATTGGAGAACCGCAAACAAAAACATTTTTATTATGAGGTTTTCTCACATTTTTGTCCACATTAAAAACAAAACAAAAATCACTGAATTGCATATCAGAATTGAGATACCTAAACTCAAGCATTTTTTGGCTAAAATGCATTTTCCCAAACTAAATGTTTAGGTGCCAATTCAGTCTGGACCCCCTCCTTATCTGTCAGTCAACACTCATCSCTCTGCTCCTCGTTCCTGGATGTTGTTGTGTGACGGTACAACCTGTACTTGTTAGCAGGCGTACTCAGAACTGCAGAATATCTTCCTGCTGTACCTTTGATACAGTCAGAAACATGCGCCACACAGACGGCAGACAGATTTAGCCTTTTTTTAAAGGTTTGTTTGAAAAATATAAGCAAACTGCTGACACATGTGAGAACASCTTCTGTTCACAAAGAGCTTTTTAAAAAGCAGCATCCACATCCCGAGTAACATTTTTTTAACTCTAGACTTATTGTCTCTTCTTGCCAAGGCTTTGTGTTAATCGCAGGCTGTCACTCCGAGTTACTAGCTCAAGGCTGCACCTTTTGTTTTCTAAAACATCCACTAATTTCTCCGTCTTTGGCCGAAGCCACCGAGTGCTCGCCGAACACTGTGCCATTGTACGCACGGCTCATACGTGAGGCGCAGACTTATTTACGAGCACACATCGTCGACTGTTGACGCTCTGAAAGCAGCTGCRGCTTGTTTTTAGACTTTATTATTTGTGTTTCTGACCCGTTTGCAGGTTTAAAGCCATGCAGGGATCCAGAAGAAGAGCTCGATGCACGCTCAGCAGTCCTCCGTCAGGGGCCAAAGCTGACCCAGCTTGGCCTTTGTCGTTGCACAAGAGCCGAGCGATGCGTTCAGACTCACGAGTCGTGTTTTTTAAACACTGCTGATGCTTAAGGTCTTAATGCTGTGCAGAGTTTTACAGGACGTCAGGGAAAACAGGAAAATGTTTTCCTTTTTTTCATTTTTCTTCAACTGGCACAACACGCTTTAATGTTGCTTTAGCAGCTAGCTGTAGCATTTCGTCCTCCCGGCACAGTGGTGCAGTTGGTCAAGCTGTTGCCTATCAGCGAGGAGGTTGCAGGATCAAATCCCAGCTGGAGACATTTCTGGGTGGAGTTTGCATGTTCTCTATGTGCACACAGACCAATAATGAGCTTCTCTAAACTGGCCCTGTGGTGGACTGATGCCCCCCCCCCCCCCCCCACACACACACACACACAGTGACTGTTGCACACAAGCACCGGAAAGGAAGGAGTGGATGGTTCAAATGATGTGTTTCACTCCAGAGCTGATACATATAGCATTAGCTACAAAGCTAATAAATTTAGCGTTAGCTCCAGAGCTAACTTACTAAACATCATGTTTGATCGTTACAACACATCTATTGTGCAGAACATAGAAACTAAACAAAACATAACTTTGTCACACATTATAGGTTTTTAGCCTTGACTGTTTTAGTCTCAGCTGTAGCCCATCATCATCATCATCATCATCATCATCCGTCAGATATTATGCGTTGCATCTATAAAAAAAGGCAATGAACTCAAGTGAAAAATCTAGTAAGTTGAAATCTTGTTAATCTTTTTTGAGCTCTTTTATAAAAACATGCCAACATATCCAGAGTAATACCTGAAATACCACTGAGCTGAAGTGTCCTTGAGCAACATGTTAGCCTGAGTTGTTCTGAATTACAGAGATGAATTTAGATTCAACACAAAAAATGAATTAGTTTTATTTGTTTGTCAGGTTGGAGTTAGTACTTTAAACCTACATTTTATACTTTCATTTGCATATCTTTGTTTACTTTTTACACTGTTGAAGCCAATCTGTTCTGTTCCAAATAAAACTAAATAAACTGGCACAAACACACAGAGCTGAGTTCACCTTCTCCAGACACCAGGCTGAACTTGAATCACCTTAATTGGCCGTCTCATCTTCCCACACATTCCTGCTCTCTGACTGCTGATACCAGAATCAAGGTCTCGCAGAAGACCGGCTCCGGCCCTGAAGAACTGAACGGGCTGCGAGCTGGCAGGACAAGACTGAGGTGTGTTTTTGGCAGGGACTTTGTCAGGCCTTTCTACACAGAATGATTCAAAAGGAGCCACGGTTTGCTGGAGACTCCAGACCTGAGCCAACATGACGGTCTAAATGGTCCTGACTGGGTCTGAGTGAAACAAGCTAGCTTCTGGATTAAATCCAGATTCTGTTTTGTCATGTGTTCAACCAAAGACTGAACGTTTACTCATTCAATTATGTGTCTGAATCCTGTCAAAATAAGAGTCTGAATCCTGCCACAATAACAGTCTGAATCCTGACACATTAATAGTCTGAATCCTGCCACAATAAGAGTCTGAATCCTGCCACAATAAGAGTCTGAATCCTGTCACAATAAGAGTCTGAATCCTGCCACAATAAGAGTCTGAATCCTGACACATTAATAGTCTGAATCCTGCCACAATAAGAGTCTGAATCCTGACACAATAAGAGTCTGAATCCTGCCACAATAAGAGTCTGAATCCTGCCACAATAAGAGTCTGAATCTTGTCACAATAAGAGTCTAAATTCTGTCACAATAAGAGTCTAAATTCTGTCACAATAAGAGTCTAAATTCTGTCACAATAAGAGTCTAAATTCTGTCACAATAAGAGTCTGGATCCTGTCACAATAAGAGTCTAAATTCTGTCACAATAAGAGTCTGAATCCTGTCACAATAAGAGTCTGGATCCTGTCACAATAAGAGTCTGGATCCTGTCACAATAAGAGTCTAAATTCTGTCACAATAAGAGTCTGAATCCTGTCACAATAAGAG
>NW_013952722.1:402989-404090 GCF_001266775.1 Austrofundulus limnaeus | reverse complement strand
AACGTTTCATTAGAGAAGAACCCGTCCAGAGGACCTATACAATTTTTTTCTTTTTGATTTTTTACCTGGATTACTGAGATGCATCAGGACATTCATTATGGTAGTTTTTTCCATCGTCTCACCATACTAATGTGCTAACAACTAACAGTGGAGCTAATTTTGAAGGCCGTTAGCTCAGCAATTTTCTTCTGCTAAATTAAGTTCTGCTAACTTTATGTACAAAAACACAATCTATCCCATCACACAAGCAGCACTGTTTGCCTGTGTGTAGCATTATTAACATTTTGTGTGTCCACCTGCATTACTCTTCAACTGCAAGGAGACAAAGATGTGTGAAGCAGATGGAGTGCTTATGGTTGTAACTGTGTTTGGTGGATGTAGAAATGTTTTCAGGAGCTGTTTTTTAACCAAGACTGCAGTTTCTGTAGATACCACAGGTCTAAATGACAAGCCATTGGTTAGCTGTTAGTGTTAGCTTCCAGTTTTCTTACCTGTTTAGTTGTTGGGTCTTTTGCAAAGCTGAAATCTGAGTTAGCGGATCTATAGTTAGCAAAGCTAAATTTTTGCGTTTGCGTGTGTGCCGTGCCACTATTTTAATATAATTTAAGTTCTGCCTTAAGCGTCTATCCAAGGCAAACACGGCACTGTGACGGATAAATAAACCAAATAAAAATAAAACCAAAGTGAAATAAAAACAGATTATAGTCCCCATCCTCTTCCACATTTCTCTGTTTTAGTTGATGCCACCAGTCTGATCTGTAAAATTGAGTCCATTAGGTTCAACTCTGTCTGAATTCTGTTGTCAGCCACCAAGCACAGAAACGTCTGCACCTCCTCATATTATTGGYTATGGGTTGACACTTTATATTGTTTCAATTTTTTTGTTTTTCTCTCACACATTTGCAGTCATAAGCATGAATAAATGAAAACTGGTTAAAGCACTTCACAGAACTAAGGTGAGGTAAAAACTCCTAAAAGGTCCTTAGGTCCTAGAGAGACTCCTGTTGACCTACCTGAGTAAGCAAACAAGCACACATCAGGACCCCCTGCAGTTTGTTTATCGTCGTGGAGTTGGAGTTGACGATGCCATCATACACCTGT
>NW_013952722.1:399172-401514 GCF_001266775.1 Austrofundulus limnaeus | reverse complement strand
TGTGGACAACCCTGACCATCCTCTTCATCAGACTGTCATAGAAAAACAGTATCTTCAGTCAGAGCCTTCTTCAGTTTCACTGTAATACAGACCAGAAGATCTTTCCTGCCCACAGCCATCAGCATCTACAATAAGTTTTTAGTTAAATGAGTTACAACAACACCTAATTTCCCTCTGGGATCAATAAAGTATTTTTGAATTTGAATTTAATTGAATTGAAACTATATTAATTTCAGGTTCTGTTTTGCTACTTTGCTACTGTTTCTTTTAGATTTGCCTTTAGCACGTGTTTTACTGCTTTAAGGTCTTTTGCTACTTTTAGTTTCTGTTTTCAGATATTTAGCATTTGTTTTGCTCCTCATATGTACTTTTAACGTATGTTTTGTTAATTTTAGCTTYAGCATTTTTCTTGCTGCATCKTGTTTTAGCCTGTTTTGCTGCATTTAGCTACTGTTTTGTTAGTTTCAGCTTTAACATGTGATTTGCTGCTTTTATGCTTGTTCTGCAGCTTTTAACCATAGCCTACTGTTTCATTTCACTGTCTCATTTTAAAAGCTAAATATTTAAATATTTCATTTTAGCTACTGAATTGTTAGCATCCGTTTTGCCATTTTTAGCCTTATTCTTGCTAATTTTAGCTTTAGCGATATTAGATATTTTTTCAGCTTAATTTTAGCTACTGTTTTGATGTATTTAGATGTTTTGCTTTAGCATACATTTAGCATTTTTAGCTTTAACATTTGATTTTTTTTATTTAAGCTTTACATTTTTATTTTAGTTTATTGATATGTTGTCATTAACTGTAGAATACGTTTTGCTAATGTCCTGATGCATCTCAGTAATCCAGGTAAAAAAATCAAAAAGAAAAAAGTTTGTATAGGTCTTCTGGACGGGTTCTTTAATGAAACGTTTCGTCTCCCCTCCAAGAGACTTCTTCAGTCTGAGAGTTTCAGGCAAAATTCAGGCTTTTAAGCACTGCCTCCATGTGACTGATACATCACATGGCTTTCGTTGACACCTAATTAACACCTATTGTTAACAGGGGGTGGATTGATACTGGCAATAACTTAGCAAAACATCAAAAAGAAAAAAAATTGTATAGGTCTTATACACCTATACTCCGCCACCTATTGCCAGTATCATTCCACCCCCTGTTAACAATAGGTGTTAATTAGGTGTCAACGATAGCCATGTGATGTGAGTATCAGTCACATGGAGGCAGTGCTTAAAAGCCTGAATTTTGCCTGAAACTCTCAGACTGAAGAAGTCTCTTGGAGGAGAGACAAAACGTTTCATTAAAGAACCAGTCCAGAAGACCTATACTATTTTTTTCTTTTTGATGTTTTGCTAACATTTGGCTCATCTTGACTTATACAATCTGGTTATTTAGCCACAGTTTTGCTACTTTCAGCATCAGTTTTGCTAATTGTATCTTATTTTCTGCTTCGTTTAACTTTTAGCCACTTGATCTACTTCTTTCAGTTTGTGTTCTGTTCATTTTAGTCGTCTTCAGGTTAATTTTGGCCTTTATGTCCACTCTTTCACCATCAGGTATTGTGGGTATTAGTGTGATGATCCCGCCACCRTGTGTCCGAAGAAGGAAGCGCAAACAACGTGAGTGAACAGAGGTAGTAAATAGAGTCAAACTCCAGGAGGAGGCGGTGTTACTCTGTGATAAATGCTGCATTTAACTTCTAGTTATATAACTTTTAATRAAGTATTTCTGCTCCAGTTTTATAAACAAAAACAGAGCTAATAGTTGCTAAGTGGTGTATTAATCCAGTATAAGCTAACAATGCTAATTAGCACTGTTAGCTAGTAAAACTAATGCAGAAGTCTAGACTTGAGTTGGACCTGATGACACCGTGAAGCGGAGGCGTGTCTGGTTCTGAGGGGTTCTCCTCCGCTGCTGGGTCAGAACTCAGGGTCCGAGTGGTGCTGCTCGGTTCTGTTCGACTGAGAGGGAATGTGCGTCCATCGTGACCGGACTAGTTTTTCAAGTTTAACCAAACAGAGGAGCAGAAAGAGACCGCAGCAGTGTGGGACCACCCGGGCAGACAGGGACCGGATCCAGACGCGCCACAGCGGACAGAACTTTCCTCGGAACCTGRGTGTCAGATGAGAGGCGGACCGGAGCCGGGGCGATGGCTTCTGCTCCTCCCGAGCCGAGGAAGTTCACCCGGGGGCTGAACAAGCCGGGCACCGCGGCGGAGCTGCGGCAGAGCGTGTCTGAGGCGGTCCGGACCTCCGTGCTGATGGTGAGAGCAACTCCTGGATCCCCATACTCCTGATGGATGGATGGATGGATGGATGGATGGATGGATGGATGGATGGATGGATGG
>NW_013952722.1:396061-398196 GCF_001266775.1 Austrofundulus limnaeus | reverse complement strand
ATGTCCTGCTTCTTTTAGCTAGTGTCCTGCTTCTTTTAGCTAGTGTCCTGTTTCTTTTAGCTTTAAACCAATGTGCTGCCTTTTTAGCTTTTAGCTAATGTCCTGCTTCTTTTAGCTAGTGTCCTGCTTCTTTTAGCTAGTGTCCTGTTTCTTTTAGCTTTAAACCAATGTGCTGCCTTTTTAGCTTTTAGCTAATGTCCTGCTTCTTTTAGCTAGTGTCTGGCTTCTTTTGAATTTTAGTCAATATGCAGCCTCTTTTAACTAATGTCCCGTTTCTTTTAGCTAATGTCCAGCTTCTTTTAGCTAATGTCCAGCTTCTTTTAGCTAATGTCCTGCTACTTTTAGCTAGTGTCCTGCTTCTTTTAGCTAATGTCCTGCTTGTTTTAGCTAGTGTCCTGTTTCTTTTAGCTAATGTCCTGCTACTTTTAGCTAATGTCCAGCTTCTTTTAGCTAATGTTCTGCTACTTTTAGCTAATGTCCTGCTACTTTTAACTAGTGTCCTGCTTCTTTTAGCTAGCGTCCTGTTTCTTTTAGCTTTAAACCAATGTGCTGCCTTTTTAGCTTTTAGCTAATGTCCTGTTTCTTTTAGCTTTAAACCAATGTGCTGCCTTTTTAGCTTTTAGCTAATGTCCTGTTTCTTTTAGCTTTATACCAATGTGCTGCCTTTTTAGCTTTTAGATAATGTCCTACTTCTTTTAGCTAGTGTCTGGCTTCTTTTGGTTTTTAGTCAGTGTGCAGCCTCTTTTAACTAATGCCCCTTTTCTTTTAGCTAATGTCCTGCTACTTTTAGCTAATGTCCTGCTACTTTTAGCAAATGTCCTGGTTCTTTTAGCTAGTGTCCTGCTTCTTTTAGCTAATGTCCTGCTACTTTTAGCTAATGTCCTGCTACTTTTAGCTAATGTCCTGTTTCTTTTAGCTTAAAACCAATGTGCTGCCTTTTTAGCTTTTTAGCTAATGTCCTGCTTCTTTTAGCTAGTGTCCGGCTTTTTTTTAATTTTAGTCAGTGTGCAGCCTCTTTTAACTAATGTCCTGTTTCTTTTAGCTAATGTCCTGTTTCTTTTAGCTAATGTCCTGGTTCTTTTAGCTAATGTCCTGGTTCTTTTAGCTAGTGGTCTGGTTCTTTTACTAATGTCCTGCTACTTTTAGCTTGTGTCCTGCTTCTTTTAGCTAATGTCTTGCTACTTTTAGCTAGTGTCCTGGTTCTTTTAATTAATGTCCTGTTTCTTTTAGCTTTAAACCAATGTGCTGCCTTTTTAGCTTTTAGAAAATGTCCTGCTTTTTTGCAGTATGCTGCTTCTTTTAGCTTTTAGCTAGCATTTGGCTTCTTTTAGCTTTTAGATAGTGTGCTGCTTCTTTTAGCTTTTCAGCTAGCATTTGGCTTCTTTTAGCTTTTAGATAGTGGGCTACTTCTGTTAGCTTTTAGCCAGAGTGCAGCCTCTTTTGGATTTTTGTTTGTGTCATGTTTTATTTTAATCAACATTTTTGCCACTTGTAGGTTTTAGCTAGTGTTTAGTTAGTTTTATCTTAAAGCTAGCATTCGGCTTCTTTTAGTTTTACACTGTGGCAGTCATGTGTTGCATCGTTAGTCAGATGTAGAGGTACATCTGGTGGTTGCTGTGTGAAGGTTTTGTTAGAACTCTTCCCTCATCTGGATTTCTGGTGTAACTTTCTCTGAGGTTGCCAGGTAACAGGAACTGGACCTTCAAAATGAACCGTGGTACCAACACCTAGCTGGTGTCACCTGAGAAGAGCTGCGACAAATATCACAAGAGCTGCTCTTGTGTATCAGGAAAAGATTGTGATGTTGTTAATTTCAGTGGCGTCAAACTGTGRGCAGGGTGAACACATATCCTGTTTCATCGGGACGTGACATCATCTCGTTACTTTACACCGTCATGATTTATTTAACAAAACAACAACAAACCGCTGAGGCGCTATGTGGAAAAAGTTCACCTTTAAAGTGTCTGTGACATGAAATACAAAACGTCAAAGAAAATATATTTATGTTTAAGAAACTTTGCATAATAGACATGATTTTACTCATTAAAGGGATCCCCGATTAGTTGTAACATTAAACTTTATATGATAAACATATACTTTAACTGTAAAATAAAGACTGTTAAAATACTGTAGGA
>NW_013952722.1:388632-391266 GCF_001266775.1 Austrofundulus limnaeus | reverse complement strand
AGTTGTAACATTAAACTTTATCTGATAAACATTTATTTTAAGTCACATAATTGCCATGTTTTCTTTTGAACTTGGCTCAGTTAAAGTGAAGCAGGAAGTGACATCAAAGGGGAACTCTTTAAGAAAGAAAACTCCCTGGTTTTTATTTATTTAAACAATATTATCTGAACTCTGGCTCTTTCTCATCTCTCTATAATAGTGATTAAAATAATCTAAAGAAACATCAGATTCTTTAGTCTGTTGTCGGCCTTTGTAACAATGCTCTGTTCACATGCAGACATTCCCCTTTGACATCACTTCCTGTTGCTTCACATGCAAACATCTCAACAACTGTTCATCGCAGTGGTATGAAATCTCTTTTTAAATAAATTATCAGTGTTGTCTTTCAAAAAGTACATTCACATTTATTACAAAAATTTGATGTCACAGGCACTTTAATGCTTCAGACAGGAGTTAGGAATCATCAGCAGATCACAATGCCAGGGCAGAAAGACATTAGCAATGCCCACCGAGAAAAAGCTAACAGCTCATCGCTAACCGCTAAATCGACCGTCAGTCAGCCTGTGTCTTTGTCTCCTTCCAGCTGAAGACTTGTAGGACTGACACAAACTTGTTCATTTCAGCTTTAGCAGACTTAAAGTTAGCAGAAGCTAACTGGTTTATTAACGGCTTTCAAGTTAGTGAAGAAGCTTATCTGATAAAAAAAAAAACAAGTTCCTCTATTAGCTGTTAGCTGGTTAGGAGAACAACGCCCAGCACTGGTGTTCTCCAGGCCTGCACGAGAATTCAGTTTTTGTGTTTTTCATTTTTATTAAAAAACATTTGAAGGGTGGGGGCAAGCATCTTTCATTGTTCAGCTCGTGAGAATATAGTAGTGTTTGGCAATATTGGCATAAAAATGTATCATGATTAATTGTGGCATTTTGTTGATAACAATAAACATGACAAAAGATTAAAACTGTACTTAGATGCTGTGGAATTAGTCCACATTTTCTGTCTTTCATCATACTGCGGTATATGTTGTTGTTTAAATTCATAGGATTAGCTGCAACACAACTGGGCTCACATTGTCTAGTGGTGATAGTGTGTCACTCRACATGCAGCATCATGTGGCATTAATTCATGTAACTGCAAAGTGTCAGATATTAATTGTTGACAGTTTTTTAACGATTAATTGCACACATGATGATTTTGCCCGACTCTAGAACACAGGTACCAGGAAACATACTGTAGGTATGACCTCAGCATACCGTGGTTAATCCTTATTAAACCTACATTTTACATGACAGCACGTTTCAAACGGAATCAAATCAAAAGTTTGACTTTGTGACTCTTCCTCATCCTCATCCTCAGTGGTATTGGTCACTCAGCGTTCTCTCTGTGTTTGTGTTTTCTGACATAATCCAGATCAATATGTCATTTTTCTACACAGCTAATAGTTTTAGCTTTAGTAGCCGTAAAGTGCCAAGCAGCAGCCCAGGATTATTGGTTTTCAGCCGTTATGTGATGATGTGTGCTTTTAGATCTGAAGTTAGTTTTATATTTTTCTTGTTTCTTGGTCAGCGATCACACTGTTGTTCTGTGTTCAGCCTGTCAGCCTATTTGGGCTCTTTTTGCTTTCTTTTGTCTTTACTTTTTCCTACTTTTGCTTTTAGCAAACCTTTTTTACTTTTAGTATTTAGCTAGTCTTTTGTAACTTAAACATTTTAGTCAGCTTTTTAATACTTTTTGTTTTTAGCCAAACTTTTGCAACTTTTATCCTTAAGCTAGTCTTTTACAGCTGTAAGCTTTTAGCTTCTTTCAGCCTTTAGCTAATGTTCTAATTTTTTCAGCTAGTGTCCTGTTTCTTTTAGCTAGTGTCCTGTTTCTTTTTTTCTGAAGCTTACATAAGGTTTTTGCTGTTTTTGGCTATTACCATAGCACGCCATTTGCTACTCTTTTGCTTTATAGCACTTTTGTTACTTTGTATTTTAGCTAGTTTTTTAACTTTTTGCTACCTTTATTCCAACACTAGTATTTTGCATCTGTAAGCATTTAGCACAGATTTTTGCTTATTTAGGCATTCAGCCAGTGTTGTTGTTGTTGTTGTTTTTGTCAGCCAGCCTTTTGTTACTTTTAATTTTTAGCTAGGCCTTTGCTACTTTTAGCTTCTATCTAACCTCTGGTTACTTTTGATGTGCAGCAAGCCTTTTTATACTTTTTGCATCCAGCTAGTCTTTTATAATGTTTAGCTCCTAATTGTTTTCTTATGTGACCATTCAGYCTTTTTGTGTCTTTTTGCTTTTTGTTCTTCTATAATTTTAACAAACCATTGAAATCACTCTGCAGTCATTTGTCTACTTTTTAAATATAATCAACCTGAGCTAAGTTAGTACGTTCAGCTGAAACATCAGCTAAAGCTCATATATAATCAGCTTAATAACAGCATGAATTTGACTAAATGCTGACTCAGTTAATTTAGTTAATTGGGCAGATGGTTGATGTCATGGTCGTTGGTTTAGGCCTGAATGACGACTCGTTGGTTTAAATATTAACTACTCTTCCTCTTCTTATAGCCTATATGCCACGGACATCCGGCCCAGCACTGGATGCCACTCCCAGCACTTCCAGTTTACGGTCAACACAGTGTTAGCG
>NW_013952722.1:377346-387529 GCF_001266775.1 Austrofundulus limnaeus | reverse complement strand
ACCGTGGACTATAGGCTATTGAGTGGTTCTTCTTCTTCTTCTTCTTCTTCTTCTTCTTCTTCTTCTTCTTCTTCTTCTTCTTCTTCTTCTTCTTCTTAATGGCTGTTGACAAACAACTATTAGGTGCATTACCGCCACCTACTGGAATGGAGTGTGGACCAAAATTCTATATACACTCGATATAAACAGTTGGTAAAAGAATAATAAATAAAAATAAAAAATTAACAAATAAACAAATAATAATAAATAAACTATATTCTCTCCAATAATTTTGTCTTTTTCAGATATCTAAATATAAATGAATATGATTTAGCACTTGAGTCTTTGTCCAAAAGATCTTGTATGTCCAGTTTCAATTTATTGTCCTGTAAGCTACGTGTTTTATTGAGTGGTCCTCTTCATCTCTGCTCCTCATGACGTCACAGCAGCTCGTTAACCCTGACTCGCAGCAGGTGCGGTGCCATAATGGATCCAGATCAGGTTGCATTTAATAATGCATGAGGCGATGTTGGGTGTCCTCGCTATTTTTAAACCCTGCCTGGTTTCTCCTCAGCGTCTTGGTGTGACAGGGAGCAGGAGGGAGCATTAATTATAAATACCTGCATGTGCAATAAATCATCAGAGCCCAGGGGAGAGGCACTGCAGACAGGATAAATACAGGAGGTGCTCACCGTTAGGCTGATCACAAACAGAATGGAGACATAAAGCCTATAAGTGGGACAGGTTTGAACCATTTATAATATTTAACATTTAATCTGCCAAGCAAACAAGCAAAAATAAAGACACAGCAGCAACACGCCTTTCAGGTATTAGTGTTTGTTTACATCACAGTTCTGATCGTCTGGATCATCATYCATCAGAAAACATTATTCAGCATTTCTGCACCAAACACAGCAACCAGCCTGCAGAAGCTGAAGAAAGATCAGCTTTTAGCTAGTTTTATATTTATGTATTGCTAATACTTAGATCGCTTTAGCTTTTAGCTAATGTCCTTTATTAAGCTTTTAGCTTGTGTGTTTTTTAACTTTTAGCTAGTGTCCTGCTTTGTTTAGGTTTTTCTGGTGACATTTGTTTAGCTTTTAGATTGTCTTTTTATCTTTCAGCTAGTGTTCTGCACTTTTTTTTAGCTTTTACCTTGTGTCTGTTTACCTTTTAGCAAGCATTCTGACTTATTTAGCTTTTAGCTAATGCCGCTTTTCTTTCAGCTTTTTAATTAGTGTCCTGTTCTGTTAGCTCCCAGTAGTGTCCTGTTTCTTTTAGCTTATAGTTTGTCTCCAGCTTATTTTACCTTTCAGCCAATATTCTGCCTCTTTTAGCTTTTCCTTTTGTAGCTTTTAGCTTGTGTCCTTTGTTTTTAGCTAGTGTCGTGCTTTTTTTGCATTTTCACAGGAAACAGTTTCTGTAGCTTTCAGACGACAGAACAGCTGAAGGTTTTTGTGGCTAAAGAATGAGCTGCATGGCTTTAGCTTCTCTGTAGAGACTAACACATCAGAAACAAACTGTGGGCGGGGACCACGAGAATAAACTTAATAAAGGCTTGTGTCCTGGGGGGCTTTTAGATAAAAATAGTCCTTTTAATGTGAAATCGGGCCCCCCGGGGTCAGCTGGGAGTCGGCCCAGGAACCATCAGAGAATGTGGGCTTCAGCCAGCAGAAGCTGCTGAAACATCCAAGCTGAGACTGAGTCCATCTACCTGCAGGTCTTTCATGAGACTTAGGCAGGTCTGACCCAGATTCTGGTCTAAAACCCTTGTTACTGTTGGTCTAAATTGGTCTAAAATTTGTCAAATRAGAAAAAGCATGACATGAAAAAAGATGAAGATCTAGAAGCATAATGAGAGCTCAGCTTCTTACAGCTTCAGTTTAGGATGATCAGSCAGCATCAGCTGTTGGAGTGAACTCTGCCTGCCTGTTGGCAAATATCTTGGTACGTGTAGAGGCAGTAATTACTGGTAGTTTTCTGCTCAGGCTTGCAGTTCCACTGCTCATTTTTGTGTTCCTGTGGCTGTAGGAGTTTTTCTCCCTCTAAAATGTAAAAAAAAAAACTGAGGTAAGGAGTGCCTGGCTGTTTTTCCAGTGACTCATCAGATCTCAGGGCGGCTGCAGAGTTTTGGACGGACTGTTGGAGGCAGCAGTGGAGCACGTCATGCATCTTGGCAGCTTTTGAGGTCCTGCAGAGACAAAACTGTTTGAGCTCATAAAAACAGAGAGAGGAGAGGAGTTGACTGTGGGCTGTTTCTACATCCAGAGCTCTTAAACGAGACTTTAATTCATCTGCTTACCTCATAAAATACAGTCCTAAACCTTGTTCAGTTCCAGGGCTTCACGTGTCAGGACTAAATAAAACAGCCGGGCCTTTTAAAGTTGTAGAATTAATCAAAACTAACCTCAAGTGCACAAATACACACAAAAAGTCTGCTCTTGCTGCTTATTATTATTATTATTATTATTATTATTATTATTATTATTATTATTATTTCAGTTTTTCTGCTCTGGAGCCTACTCGTGTGTTAACCCAATRMCAAGGCAGAAAGACATCAGCTTTTGCTACTTTGTTCATGCAGCTAGATTGTTTTGGCTACTTGCTAGCTACTTGCTAATCTAGTCTTTTGCATCTGTTTAGCGTTTTGGCCAGCCTTTTTGCTACTTTTAGTTTTTTTTTAGTCTTTTCCTACTTTTAGCATTTAACTAGCCTAATAAACTTATTGGTCATTATCTACTTTTGCTACTTTAAACTATTGGCTTTTATAGTCATTTGTTAATTTTACCTTGTTACTTTTGATTTAAAAGTAGCATTTGGCTTCTTTTAGTTTTTYACTTTTTTATCTGTTTAGCTTTATGCTAGTGTTTTAGCTTGTTCTGCTTATTTTAGGCAGCGTTTTTGCTACTTTTAGTTGTCCGTCCGTCCGTTTTCTTCCTCTTATCTGGGATCGGGTTGTGGGGGCAGCAGCCTAAGCAGAGAGACCCAGACTTCCCTCTCCCCAGCCACTTGAAGCAGCTCGTCAGGGGGAATCCCAAGGCGTTCCCAGGCCAGCCAAGGAACATAGTCCCTCCAGCGTGTCCTGGGTCTTCCTCTGGGTCTCCTACCAGTGGGACGTGCCTAGAACACCTCACCAGGGAGGCGTCCAGGAGGCATCCTAACCAGATGAACCACCTCAGCTGGCTCCCCTTGACGTGGAGGAGCAGTGGCTATACTCTGAGTCCCTCCTGGATGACTGAGCTTCTCACCCTATCTCTAAGGGAGAGCCCAGACACCCTGCGGAGGAAACTTATTTCGGCCGCTTGTATCCGCGATCTCGTTCTTTTGGTCACTACYCAAAGCTCGTGACCATAGATGAGGGTAGGAACGTAGACCGACCGGTAAATCGAGAGCTTTGCCTTCTGRCTCAGCTCTCGCTTCACCACGACAGACCGGTACAGCGCCCGCATCACTGCAGATGCAGCACCAATTCGCCTGTCGATCTCTCGCTCCATTCTTCCCTCATTCATGAACAAGACCAGAGATACTTAAACTCCTGGGGCAGGACCTCCTCCCCGACCCGGAGAAGGCARTCTACCCTTTTCTGGCTCAAGACCATGGTCTCAGATTTGGAGGCACTGATCCTCATCCCAGCCGCCTCACACTCAGCTGAAACACTCCAGTGAGAGCTGGAGATCACGATCTGATGAAGCCAATAGGACCACATYATCCACATAAAGCAGTGATGTGATACTTTTAGTTGTTTTGCTAGACTTTATCTACATTTAGCTCTTAGCGAGGGGTTTTCTCCATTGCTTAAACTTGGGTTACATTTTACATATAACCACTTTTTGCATCAAGGTAGGCTTTTGCAACTTTTAGCCACTGACCAGCCTATTGCTACTTTTAGCGAGCCCGTCCATCCGTCCGTCTGTCCGTTTTCTTTCGCTTATCCGGGGTTGGGTTGCGGGGACAGCAGCCTAAGCAAAGAGACCCAGACTTCCTTCTCCAGCCACTTCGGCCAGCTCATCAGGGGGAATCCTAGGGCATTCCCAGGCCAGCTGAGAGACATAGTCCCTCCAGTTTGTCCTGGGTCTTCCTCTGGGCCTCCTCCCAATGGGACGTGCCCAGAACACCTCACCAGGGAGGCGTCCAGGAGGCATCTTAATCAGATGCTCGAGCCACCTCAACTGGCTCCTCTCGACGTGAAKGAGCAGCGGCTCTACTCTGAGTTCCTCCCRGATGACTGAGCTTCTCACCCTATCTCTAAGGGAGAGCCCAGACACCCTTCAGAGGAAACTCATTTCAGCCTCTTGTATCCGCGATCTGCTCTTTCGGTCACTACCCAAAGTTCGTGACCATAGATGAGGGTAGGAACGTAGGCCAACTGGTAAATCGAGAGCTTCACATTCTGGCTCAGCTCTCGCTTCACCACGATRRTCTGGTACAGCGCCCGCATTACTGCAGATACAGCACCAATATCCTGTCGATCTCCTSCTACATTCTTCCCTCATTTGTGAACAAGACCCCGAGATACTTAAACTCCTCCACTTGGGGCAGGACCTCCTCCCCGACCCGGAGACGGCACCCTACTGGTTTTTGGCTCAAGACCATGGTCTCGGAATTGGAGGCACTGATCCTCATCCCGGCCGCTTCACACTCGGCTGCAAACTGCTCCAGTGAGAGCTGGAGATCACGATCTGATGAGGCCAATAGGACCACGTCATCCGCAAAAAGCAAGGATGTGATCCTAAGGTCACCAAAAAGGATCCCCTCAACACCTTGACTGTGCCTAGAAACTCTGTCCATAAAAGTTATGAACAGAATCGGTGACAAAGGGCAACCTTGGCCGAGTCCAACTCTCACCAGAAACGAGTTCTACTTACTACTGGCAATGAGGACCAAGCTCTGGCACCGGTCGTACAGGGTCCTAACAGCCCATATCAATGGGCCTGGTTCCCCATACTCCCGGAGTACCCCCCACAGGAGTCCCCGAAGGACACGGTCGAACGCCTTCTCCAAGTCCACAAAACACATGTAGACTGGTTGAGCGAACTCCCGTGCACCCTCCAGGATCCTGCTGAGGGTGCAGAGCTGGTCCGCTGTTCCACGACCTGGACAAAAACCACACTGCTCTTCCTGAATCTGAGATTCGACTATCCGACGGACTCTCCTCTCCAGGACCCCTGAATAGACCTTACCAGAGAGGCTCTGACGTGTGATCCCCCTAATGTTGGAACACACTTTGCGGTCCCCCCTTTTAAATAGGGGGACCACCACCCCGGTCTGCCAATCCAGAGGAACTGCTCTCAATATCCACATGATGTTTTAGAGTCGTGTCAACCAATGCAACCCTACAACATCCAGAGCCTTAAGGAACTCCAGACGAATCTCATCCACCCTTGGCACCTTGCCACCGAGGAGCTTTTTAACCACCTCAGTGACCTCGGCACCAGAGATTGGAGAGTCCRACCCAGGGTCCTCAGGCTCTGCTTCCTCATGGGAAGACGTGTCAGTAGGATTGAGGAGGTCTTCGAAGAATTCCGCCCACTGACMCACAACGTCCCRAGTTGAGGTCCGCAGCGCACCATCCCCACATAAATAGTGWTGGTGGCGAACCGCTTTCCCCCCACCGAGATGCCGGATGGTGGACCAGAATCGCCTCAAAACCGTACAGAAATCTTTTTCCCTGGCCTCTCCGAACTCCTCCCACGCCCGAGTTTTTGCCTCAGCGACCACCCGAGCTGCAATCCGCTTGGACTGCCGATAGCTATCGGCTGTTTCCAGAGTCCCACAGGCCAAAAAGACCCAATAGGACTTATTCTTCAGCCTGACAGCATCCCTCACTGCCGATGTCCACCAAGCGGGTTTGAGGGTTGCCGCCACGACAGGCACCGACAACCTTACGGCCACAGCTCAGGTAAGGTACATATATGTATATATAATGGAGGTACAGAACATGGCCCACTCAGACTCAATGTCCCCCACCTCCCCTGGAACGTGTTCGAAGTTACCCCGGAGGTGTAAGTTGAAGCTCCRCCTGATGGGAGACTCTGACAGATGTTTCCAGCAGACCCGCACTATACGTTTGGGTCTGCCAGGTCTGACCGGCATCCTTCCCCACCAACGGAGCCAACTCACTGCCAGGTAGTGGTCATTTGACAGCTCCGCCCATCTCTTCACTCGAGTGTCCAAAACATACGGCCGCAGATCAGATGAAACGACAACAAAGCCAGTCATCGAGCTGCGGCCTAGGGTGTCCTGGTGCCAAGAGCACATATGGACACGCTTATGTTTGAACATGGTGTTCGTTATGGACAATCCATGATGAGCACAGAAGTCCAATAACAAAACACTGCTCGGGTTAAGATCTGGGGGGGCCATTCCTCCCAACCACGCCTCTCCAGGTCTGACTGTCATTACCCACGTGAGCGTTGAAGTCCCCCAGCAGAACGAGGAAGTCCCTGTTAGGAGCGCTCTCCAGCACCGCCTCCAAGGACTCCAAAAAGGGTGGGTAATCTGAACTGTTRTTAGGCGCATAGGCACAAACAACAGTCAGGACCCATCCCCCCACCTGTAGGCAGGGGGAGACTAYCCTCTCATTCACTGGGGTGAGCCCCAACGTACAGGCACCGAGATGTGGGGCAATAAGTATGCCCACTCCTGCTCGGCGCCTCTCAGCATGGGCAACTCCAGAGTGGAAGAGTGTCCAACCCCTCTTGAGGAGACTGGTTCCAGAGCCAGAGTGGTGCGTCAAGGTGAGTCCAACTATATCTAGTCAGAACCTTTCAACCTCACACACCAGCTCAGGCTCCTTCCCCAACAGAGAGGTGACATTCCACATCCCTAGAGCCAGCTTCTGTAGCTGAGGATCGGACCGCCAAGGTCCCCGCCCTCGACCACTGCCCAACACACATTGCACCCGACCCCTACGGCCCCTCCCACAGGTGGTGAGCCCATGGGAAGGGGGACCCACATGTCCTCTTCGGGCTGTGCCCGACCGGGCTCCATGGGCGAAAGCCTGGCCACCAGGCGCTCGCCAACGTGCCCCACCTCCAGGCCTGGCTCCAGAGTGGGGCCCCGGTGACCCGCGTCCAGGCGAGAGAACACTCAGTCCATTTATCATACTCATCATTAGGGGTCTTTGGGCTGCACTTTGTCTGATCCCTCACTTAGGACCCGTTTGCCTTGGGTGACCCTACCAGGGGCATGGCAATATAGCTCCTAGGATCATTGGGGCACTCAAACCTCTCTACCACGACAAGGTGGCAGCCCAGGGAGAGCCTGCTTTTTGATTACTAATATCATTTTTAGCATTTTTTGATTAGAAACTCAACTTTGCTGCTCATAATAAAAAAGTATTTTCTTTACAAATGTGGCACAATTTAAAGTAAAATAAACCAGTTTCCCACTTTTAGAAGATTTATTACCAAGAAGTAAAGTTACAAGAAAGAAATAAACAAACTACACATTTTTGCATTTTGAATTGAGATTTTTTTTCCTGATAATATACAATTCATTTGAAAGCTACTGTATTTACAGTAAAAGTTTTTCCATTCTCTTTTCTTTTTGATACCTTTCATTTACTTTACCATTGCTTATCTCGTCCTGCTTCTTCCCTGTTTGTAGCATCATCTAGTGAAACATTTATATCAGTCGTCAAAATAGAAGCTCAAGAATATCCTGAACATTTATTCTTACTCAAACAAGCACCGTTAGCTACCATCTTTATTTCTAGTGGTGTGCATGGTTCACTACTAATTTTTGTTTAGCAAATTACCGGTAGCTGTTTCACTAACTTTACAAACCATTAGCAGACAAATTAGCTTCCACTATATTAGGTTTTATCAATTTTAACAAGCTAACATCAACAGATTTGTGTCAGTCCCACCAGTCTTCACATGGTTTCTTGGCAAATAGTGAGCAGTACACTATTTATTAATGACTAATGTATATTAATGTCATAAGGGAGCCTTATAATTATTGYACTGTTTTACACTTTAAACTAGGGCTCCCTAATGACATTTATGCATGTTTATCAGTCATTAATAAATAGAGTACTGTCTTATACTTCACAATAAGGCTCCCTTTGATTGTGGATATGCAAAATGCAGTAATACAGTACAATATTATATGTGCAATATGTGTTTCCAATACATTGTGTTTACAAGGTAGTAATCTAGTCTGAAATGTTTAATGCAGCACTTCAGATAACATGTACATAAATAGATTTGGCTCACTATTTGGCAAGAAACAAAATAGGTTTTTCTTTTTCTCATCCTTAATCAATGCTTAATAAACACTTATTAATGATTTGTAAAGCTTTTACAGATGAATTAATAACCTTTCTATAAACTATAAGGGGAGCCTTATAGTTAAATGGTACCAGCTATATTTGTAGTTAGTGAACCATGAGTTAGCAAAGCTAACTTTTTGGTTAGCTATGCCCACCACTGGTTGTTCCTGTAGAGCAGATAAGAAATATATGAAGATCAGTCTCATGAGGTTCGTCTCTGGTGTCCCATGATGGACCTGTGTCTGTGGCAACAGAGCCAGAGGGAGTGACATTATTCCTGGGTGAGCAGTGGAGAATATTTGAATGACATCAGAAAGACGTCTTCAGCACATGCCATGTTATTGACAGTGGGTGAAAGGAGGAGGAGGGACAAAGAGTGAGACATTGTCCTCTGCTGCCGTTTTGTGTGTGTGGACGTCTTGTCTGGAGAATCACGCAGAGTCAGAGAAATGACAAGGCTCTGAGAGGAGGGAGGGAGGGAGGAGTGAAAGTGGAAGGCACGAGGGAAAGATGGGAGGAAGCAGAGAAAAGCAGCCAGAGGGGGCGGAGGAGAGAGCGCTGGAGCATCTGCATCAGCCCCAGCAGGAGGATGGGAGGGAGGAAGTGGAATGTGAGGAGCTAACGCCTCGCCTCACACTCCTCCCTCATCCCTCCGTCCCCGCTGAGCATCACAACTCCCTGCTCTGAAGCTGGGGTTGCTGCACCTGTTGGACCACTTCCTCCATAGATGTGACCAAGATGAAGTTCAGAAGCTGAAGTTTTTTTCTCTGGAGTGGCATCATGGGATGCACCACCAGCGTGGTCCTTCTGGAGGGGCTGYGCTCCATCCTTCAGAGGAACTGTAGCTACATAAAGGGCTCAGTGGAGCTGGGAGCTCTGGACGAGGAAGAGGAAACTCTGAGTTTTAAAAGATCTTATCTGTGGATTCCAACCACTGCTTTGGTAAGTTCAGCTGTCTGAGCGGTTCTTGTTGTCTAATTTCAGCCACTTTACAGCCTTTTCTAATCACCTGCCATTAAAAGGTACAGGTTGTGTTTTAACTTTGGTTAGCATTCCCCACCCCTGGGAAGGGATATTGCCCACTGCCTTGCATGGTGTTGTGTGATCTGTTAGCTCTCTGAGTGTGTGATTGGGATGACTCTCAGCTACCACACCAAGTTTTAGCCCAGTATCAGTAAAATACAATACAGTACCAGTATTGACGGAGSTTTACCTGTTTAATGAGCTGTGCCCGTTAAACGTCAGTCGGTTGTAGATCCTGACTTCCTGAGTGAGTTGTTGTTGTTTTTCTTTGTTGGCTACATTAAGCTACTTTTGTTTTTAAKTTCGGTCCATTTGCTGTCAGGTTAATTTGTGTTGAGTCAACAGCTTTTAATATCAGACATGAGTAGCTTCAAGAAGGCTACCGTAAATCAAGAACATTATTGACGCAGGGGTTTTATACCATGTTGGACCTTCTACACTCCAATCCACTAAAACAGCCTCAGATGAGTTAATCTTAAAAATTCAATAGAAAAGAAAGGATTAAGGAAAATAATCTAATTTTGATTTTACTTTATTAGTCAGTTTAATAAAGTACTATGCTTCTGATGAAGTATTTAACAAGAATATTTTAAAGTTTAGAATAATGGGGACTACACAGCTCAAGCATTCATGCCATGCCACATTAATTTAATGTATTAATTCACGCAAGTGGAAGGGCTCCTTTTGATAACAAAATAATGGTAATAAAATTAACAACTCCAGGTACAATGTGATCAGGTTCTATTTACTGCATGTAAAGCTAGGTGTTAAGCAAAAAGTAACTAAATGAAAGCCTATTAGGGCTGTGTATTGGCAAGAATTTGGTGATACGATACATATCATGACAGAGGGGTCACGATACGATATATCCAGATATATTGCGATACTGTAAGCAAGGCGATATAT
>NW_013952722.1:374622-375672 GCF_001266775.1 Austrofundulus limnaeus | reverse complement strand
GTTTAATCTATTATGTGTTGATTGATATAGATTAGTTACATGTCCGAAATATCTATAACAACACATATTTATCCATTATGAGAACAGTAGGTGAGAATTTTGTATGAATGCCTGTGATTCAGCCGTAGGTCAGTAGGGGGCGAACGCGGGCATTGAAGACTGTGTATAAATGGATCAACTTCCTGGTTTGCCGGCAGTGCGTGGTTTTCCTGTCAGCTCTGATGACAATAAACCTCCACTCCAGAATTCTGGTTTTGTATGGTTTTATTCCGTCTAACAATCATATTATTTAACATTGGTGGTTTTCTATTGACTTCAGTCTTTGAACACGAATATTTCTTACATAACAATACATCGATCTATATCGATACATCGATTTGAATGGTTCATGATTCAGTTGTATTGAGGCAAAATGAAAATATCGTTCTATATCGTCATCATATGCTCGATGTGAATTGATATCATACAGTATGTCCATCTAACACAGTCATTGTGTTAGATGATATTGCATTATATCGATCGCAGACATGTGAATTGAATTGAATCGAAATGATATCGTGACAGACTTTGTGATATTGAGAAATATCCAATCGTTATCSAAACATATCGATGTAATATTGTATCGTGATAAAGCTGGTGATTTACACCCAGCCATTTAGCTTCAACAGTGTATCACATGGTCACATGGTTTCTGCTCACTCCAGTTGTTCTCCATGGTTTAAACCTAATTTAGTGGAAGCTAACTGGTCTGCTAACAGTTATAAAAGTTGGTGTAAAAARCTAATCCATTAAACAAGTTATTTCTGCAATTAGCCGTTAGCTGATTAGCAGAAGCATGCCCACCACTGATCATAACTCTTTTTATCACTTATGTTACATACATTTTTTTGTTTGTTTGTTTATTTTGTTTATTAATTAACAGCACCTGCGGGAGATTCACCAGTGAGAGGGGAGGAGCTGACTCCACCTCTTATAATGAGGTTGGTGATGCACCTGGGGTGGTGGCGACAGAAAACCAGTGGTGTGGCGTGTGAACTTGCTGCAGCAGAT